>NC_045162.1:29789501-29876247 GCF_900700415.2 Clupea harengus | reverse complement strand
TAATAAGGAATAAAAAAAATAATAAAATAAGAAAAAAGAAAAAGAAAGAATAAAAGCAAAGTGATAATATAAGAAGCACATTTGAAAGGGATGTATGAGTAAAAGCAATACAAAACAATAAATCATAATAAAAGACCAGCAAGTTAGAGTTAACAAATGGAAAATAAATAAATAAATACAACCATAAAATAGATTAGTTAAGACCTCAGACTGAACAAGCACAGATAAAAGCACCACCTCAGAATGGATTCAATTGCAAATATAGCTGCAAGCAGCAATGGGGTGGCCAAGCAGGTCAGATGACCCAGAAGAAACTTTCGACATCCTCAGAAGAGGGTTCTGAGTACACGCAGCAAGTTGGCGTGAATCCGTCAAAGATTTGCTGAGATACGACACAACTTTCTGTTTGCCGGCTCTGCTGCCGATTTCGATTGGCTGTACCGGACAAATGGTTTTGAAAATCTAAAATCATTTTGATAGTTTGTGTGAGGATTGCATTGACTATATACAGCTTGACTACAGGTAGCTAGCGACTGCGGTGTACCTGGCTTCCTTTGCAGTGTCTTACAGTCTCGCTAAACAGAGAAACAGAGACATGACAAGCTCGTCAGCTTTGGCTCGATTTGGACCTCTGACGTTGCCGTTGCCAGGACACCAACTTATCCCAGTGAGCTATTCTCAGTGCTGAAAGTCACAGAGTTCAGTAACCTGGTAAAAATATAAGCAGTTCTTCACACTTCACAAACTTTGAACCATTGGTGGCGCTAGAGGGTTCGAATGGGAGACATGCAACTTGGTGAAATTGATGAGGGGACTGGTCCCAAAGAGTGTGCCAAATTTCACAACTTCTGACCATGCGGTTCTAGGGGCTGCCATAGACTCCCATGGCAGAAGAAGATGTATAATAATAATAATAATAATAATAATAAGAAGAAGAATACGTAGAAACCCTCTAGGTGGCTTCGCAGCTTCGCTGCTTGGCCACCAATAAGAAGAGCACCCATTTAAAATCCAGGAAAAGCAAGTGTGTAAAAGTACATTTTTAGTCTAGCTACACAGGCAGAAGATATGGTTTGTAATGGGAGACTATCCCATAATTTAGGACCAAGAAAAGTAAAAGCTTGATCACCCTTGGATTTAAAATGAGACCATGGTAAAACCAAGAAAAAAGGGATTTGAGGATCTTATGGCCTTTGATGGAGCTTTAGGGGTCAAGTCTTTGACCTCAGGTCCAAGTCAAATCTCAAGTCTTTGAGCTGAGGTCCAAGTCAAGTCTCAAGTCTTTGAGCTGAGGTCCAAGTCAAGTCTCAAGTCTTTGAGCTCAGGTCCAAGTCAAGTCTCAAGTCTTTGAGCTGAGGTCCAAGTCAAGTCTCAAGTCTTTGAGCTGAGGTCCAAGTCAAGTCTCAAGTCTTTGAGCTGAGGTCCAAGTCAAGTCTCAAGTCTTTGAGCTGAGGTCCAAGTCAAGTCTCAAGTCTTTGACCTCAGGTCCAGGTCAGGTTTCTGGCTGTAATGAGCGTTCTATCATCTGCCGCATGCCATCCAGTCTGCTTAGAACACGGCATAGCTACATCTAATGAATCAAAGCATGTACTGCATTATGATCACCATGGTACCATGTACTGTATTATCACACTGTCTACTGTATTATCTTGACTCATGTATGGTACCATGTACTGTATTATCATGACATTCATCACCATACAATATCAGCATAGATTCGTTTGGTTTTGGTACATGATCACTTGAAACAGTGCAGTATAAAACAAGAAACTGCACAATGAAAAGGTTCTTTTAAAGTTAATAACTGTATTTTTGCCTTGTATCATGAACACACAGCTACAGTATACACCAAGAATTGAGGTTCTACTTAGAGTTTTTCTCAGTTTGCTTCGGTATATTTCTCAGATAAGAATTTAAATTCTTGAAACTGTTCAACCTCCAGATCATCTTGTGCACATCATGACAGCAATGTCTAATTCTTTTGAACAATTTTGGAAATGCTTTTGCACATTTATGTACGATCATCTGCTTTTTAGTCTTACCCCCCAAAACCTCTAGGTATCTATTCATTGTGTAAGTCATGACATGCAAATCGTTTAAACTAGGATTGATTACATATATTGAAACGAAAAACATGAGTGTAAAATCTCATGGGCCACCAAGCCAGAGTGGAAAAATGTGAAATGTCTATGATCATCACGACTGGATAACAATGCGAGATTGTCCCTTTGTTTTTCAACAGGATGTATTTGTTGCTATAATGTTCAGTCTCAACTGATTTTTTTTGCATCCGGCTACAGTATTCTTCAACGATCACTTAAGAGACTTGTTGAATTTAAATTGTCGTGAGTGACATGAAATTCAACCTGTCACAGACTCAAGTGCCCATCTCTGGTGTCCACCATCCTATCTTTGGCCCGACACAGCTGCTGGAGCGAGTTTGGTTTGAAAATCCAGCTGAACCCGGTGAGCAGGGGAAGAGATGGGGTTGGGATCTGCGACAAGATTCATTTCAGGGCTCCCACTTATTCTCCAGGACTTTTCCAGTTCCGGTTCTGATCTGATATATAAGGACAGGGATCGTGCCATACACTATAATATGTTTATGCTTTGAAACTATGACAAATGTTCACAGAATAATGTGACACATTATTATAAATTCATAACCTGAATCCCTTTTTTTGTTTAGAGTTATATCAAAGTGGACCTATTATGCTCTTCCAGGTGTCCGGTGCTTGGCATGGAAACGGCCTACACCAGAGGGAGTCACTCTCTCCCCCGCAGAAACCACTTTTCTCAGCTGCCTGAAGTGCCTCATTGGAATTCCAGTCTTTTTCTCTGTCACATGATGACACAACCTCATAACACATTCCTTATTGTCCAATAACAATGTTATTGCCCACGGAGCTGACCAATCAGAGCACACTGGGCTCAATCATTATTTCCCAGCTCTCTCAACAATGCCCAATACACAATTGAAACCATTTATCCTAGCCAGTTGAATCACAAACCTTAAACCTTTGCTGGCAAGACAAGGTAGCAAGCACGTCAACTGAACCAAACACGCTAACCAATTTAACATTATTCAACCGTTTAAAACAAGTTCGGAAGAAAGCAACATTAATCTATAAACCTAATCAAAACTATCAGTTACCAGGACAATGTCACTTACATGATTCAGAGTTCCGGCCACTTCAGATGTAATGTCATTGAACCTGACTTGAGGGTGTTCACAGCGGAGCCACAACATGACCAAGAGCAGCCTATTAATACTCGCGTCCATAAACTATCATTTGAAAGTTAATATAATCTTGAACATAAATTGGCCCTTTCAGATAGTAGTGTTATTGTTTTTTACCAGGACAACAGAAGATTTATCAGGACATTTGACTTTTTCCTCTCAATTTTCATGCATTTTCCATGACTTGAAAATTGGTCAATTGTTTTCCAGGACACGTGGGAACCCTGCGTAATAGAATACGTTTGTTGCATAAGATCGGAACAAAAAGAAATCCACACAAGCAAATGAAAGATTCATGTTTGTCCGGCCGGTGACCCGCTTTATCCCGTTGCAAGATTCAAGACAGACATACGAAATGCCCACCTAACATGAAAGCCTTCTATCTTCATCCCCTGCACACTGTGCAACAAACATGCGACAGAGAAAACTGCTGGTCTTCACATAAGCCAGTGGGCATTCATTATCTGGGACTCAGGCTTCCACACATGAGATATAGGAATAACCCCCTAAGAAGTACTGTGATGAGGATACTGTGTGATGAGGATACTGTGATGAGGATACTGTGATGAGGATACTGTGATGAGGATACCGTCTAAAGCTGGGCTGGAGGCTAGCCTGATCACGTCTGTCACTGGCCACAGGTGTGAGGCTAGCCTGATCACGTCTGTCACTGGCTAACAGGTGTGAGGCTAGCCTGATCACGTCTGTCACTGGCCACAGGTGTGAGGCTAGCCTGATCACGTCTGTCACTGGCTAACAGGTGTGAGGCTAGCCTGATCACGTCTGTCACTGGCTAACAGGTGTGAGGCTAGCCTGATCACGTCTGTCACTGGCTAACAGGTGTGAGGCTAGCCTGATCACGTCTGTCACTGGCCACAGGTGTGAGGCTAGCCTGATCACGTCTGTCACTGGCCACAGGTGTGAGGCTAGCCTGATCACGTCTGTCACTGGCTAACAGGTGTGAGGCTAGCCTGATCACGTCTGTCACTGGCTAACAGGTGTGAGGCTAGCCTGATCACGTCTGTCACTGGCCACAGGTGTGAGGCTAGCCTGATCACGTCTGTCACTGGCCACAGGTGTGAGGCTAGCCTGATCACATCTGTCACTGGCTAACAGGTGTGAGGCTAGCCTGATCACGTCGGTCACTGGCCACAGGTGTGAGGCTAGCCTGATCACGTCTGTCACTGGCCACAGGTGTGAGGCTAGCCTGAAAGGTTACTAGGCACCACCCACTACTGACAGAAAAAGCTGGAGCTGGAATCAATGACCATCAAAAGGAGCAATGGCCTAAAGTCAACTTTAAATCGGGCCCAGTTTTTAGAAAATTGTTATGAAAATATAATACAGTCAAAAATGGAAACTACTTCATATGTGTTCAAATATCAAAAGTTAATTGACATTCCAAAGACAACACAATAGAAAATTCAACCAAGCCATGGTAGACAATTCCAAAGCAGCCACAGATCTACCTGCATGACAGTTGGAAAGAGGGTATTTTTTATGATATGCTGCTCCATTCTTCTCCAAACATACCTTAAGGTGATCGTGGCAAAACAACAAATGAAACTCAAAAGTTCTGTTAGAGAGGATATGACAAGGATAAGAGGTCACATAATCAGATGGGATCAAAAGTTCAATATATGAATTTCTGTGTTGTCAAAAATAAAAGCGAGCAATAAAACAGACGTCTTTGAATCTTCAGTGTTTGTTTAGGATGTTTTGATCCTAAATTGTTGTAGCTGCAACTAACTGATCAATGAAAATTGAAAATGATAAAAATGAAAAGGTGTCCAAGCTATTGAGTTCACGAAGACACTGAACAGGAAACTCCCTTATTCACTCACACATTTAAGATCATATTGTATATTAGGTAGTGCTCTCCGTTTGCTGTTAACAAACTCAATGATTGAAGGAGTAAAACAAGCAAAAATAACCCTCAACACAAAAATCTTAACCCTCAGTTCATTTGCTCAAAGAATGTGTAGGTGGGATTTTCATAGCCATGGTTCTGCATCTTGTTGAGTTGCCCTTCCTCTGGGGTCAGCATGGGATCGACCTGCATAGAGAAACAGAATGGAAGATTCACATTAGAAATGCACAATCTATTAGCAACAAATAGTGCTCAAATCAGCACGGCATCATGACCAACCCAAGCTGTATGAGAGTGACAAGAGCACAACTTACCCGACTAAAACAGCAGTTAAAAATAAGATTAAGTGGTGAATATCTCTAAAGCACAGCCTAATTTAAAATCCAGTATTACTTCTTTTAATTCATCTTTTCCCTTACTGCCTTCTTGTGGCTGTTGCAAATCTTGAATCACTTATGATATTGATAATGAAGGGACGGAAAGATGCACTTCATGTCAGAATCGTTTTCATGGACATAACAAACATAACTAATATTGCTGCAAAAGATACCCTGTAAAATATATGATTCAGTCCTCTTTACACATCTGTCTGGGCCCTAGTTTGTATAGTTCAGTTTGATTCAGTCCTCTTGACACATCTGTCTGGGCCCTAGTTTGTATAGTTCAGTTTGATTCAGTCCTCTTTACACATCTGTCTGGGCCCTAGTTTGTATAGTTCAGTTTGATTCAGTTCTCTTTACACATCTGTCTGGGCCCTAGTTTGTATAGTTCAGTTTGATTCAGTCCTCTTTACATATCTGTCTGGGCCCTAGTTTGGATAGTTCAGTTTGATTCAGTCCTCTTTACACATCTGTCTGGGCCCTAGTTTGTATAGTTCAGTTTGATTCAGTCCTCTTTACACATCTGTCTGGGCCCTAGTTTGTATAGTTCAGTTTGATTCAGTCCTCTTTACACATCTGTCTGGGCCCTAGTTTGTATAGTTCAGTTTGATTCAGTCCTCTTTACACATCTGTCTGGGCCCTAGTTTGTATAGTTCAGTTTGATTCAGTCCTCTTTACACATCTGTCTGGGCCCTAGTTTGGCGGCGAAAACAGCTGGTGGAAACAACTTCTGACCATGCGGTTCTAGGGGCTGCCATAGACTCCCATGGCAGAAGAAGATGTACAATAATAATAATAATAATAAGAAGAAGAAGAAAAAGAATACGTAGAAACCCTCTAGGTGGCTGTTCCCAAGCGGAAGAGGAAACGGTGAAGGTGTGATCAAAGGCACTAAGTGTTTCTGTCAGGGAAAGACAGAAACAGTTGAGTATCATCGGACGATTGACGAGAAGCTCCGGGTGCTATCAGTGGTCTGCTGCTGAATGTTTAAATCCGGACGGTCGGGTCCGAAGTCTTTCACTCTCTTCTCGTCAACATCTAATCGTCGATTAAACAGTGTTTCACATGAAGATACAACTGAGTTTTCAGTCAGCGATGTCACCATATTCACAAAATCGAAGTTTCTGCTAGCTATGCTGCTCTCGTAGATGCTTGTTGTGGTAAGGGAATGATACAGGTCGCTGATTCGCCGAATAGTCCAATCACGTTGAAATAAGAACGATATGAAACAATGTCATTGGTTCTGGCGCAAAGATGTGCGACCCAGAATCGAACTTTAATCCACTAATGAAAAGCTGTCCATGCTGAAATGACAGTGAAAAGTTAGCTAGCTTTCATAGACTTTGCTGTAACCGGCGCCCTTGACCTGAAAGAGGGCCTTTGGCAATATATTATGTTCGAGAGGCTTACGGTCTCCCACACACATTTAACACGTAAACACGGTACATTTCTTATTTTAATTATGTGGTATATAATGTTTTTTGACATGTCTTAGAAAATTTGAAGGGAGGCGGCGTACTAGCGCCCACTATTGACGCCCCACCACTGGGTTTTACTGAAAGATGTAAAAGCATGGACGACTAACAACTTCCCGCTCCTTCAGTTTAGATAAAACTGAGGTTATGTTTACAGGCCATAAACAATTGAGAATGACATTATCCAGCCATCTACCCACACTATATGGCATCTCATTAACATCCAACACAATCATTCAAAATCTCTGTATAAGTGACAGCAGCGGTGCCCGTTTCAGTTTGTTGCCATGGAGAATGCGGTCTTCAGTACTCCCTTTCCTATCACTTTCACCAGGGAAGACCTACTGAACATCTGACAGTCCACTCCAGAAACTTTTTCACCGGCCTTTACACACCCAGAAACCTTTTTAGAGATTTTGGTCGGAGGGGCAGCAGCTCTCTGTGGAGCTTGGACGAGGCGCAGGCGCTGGAGCGCTGGTTAAACTGCGAGAGTAGGGGTTCCGAACTCCGCTTCCATCATTACATCTGGCGAATGTCCGCTCTCTGCCCAACAAAATGGATGAACTGCTGCTCTTAAACAGGATAAATAAGGATTTTTCAGGATCTGCTGCCCTGTGTTTTACTGAAACCTGGCTTGGTGAGTCCACCCCTGACAGCATTCTACACCTGCCGGGCTTCCAACTCCACTGTGCAGACCGTGTAAAGGAGTTAACGGGGAAAATTAGGGGAGGCGGCAGTGGCGGCTCCTGAAAAAATTCTCAGGGGGGGCAATTTTTTTTATAATGATTAAGGCGACCCATTCAGTAAGTACATTAAGTTAGCTGATTAACTCATACAGCAATACCTTTTTGTCCACTATTGGCAGCACACAACAGTAATATGTCCCCTCTTGCTACATAGCTAGAGTAGCAAGTTACAGGTGGAAAGCTATGGAAGAAAGTTGCATCCAGGAGCCTTCATAAGCAAACATGATGTGGCTCCACATTAAATTATCCCACTTTTTCATTATCCACGTGTCTCAAATGTTGTATGATGTAACATAGCTTAACAGGACACATGATATGTCCAGTAACATCATAAAGAAGGGGTAACATAAGTCAAAAACAACAATATTTATTGACTGATCTTGAAAGTATTGGCTTACAAAAGCAAAATAAGTCATCACATAAAAAATTATTCAGTGTTAGTGCAAGAAGCGAACTGTGAAACACACTGTAAAACCTATGAAAAGTGACAGTGGTATATGAAATATAGACCGCGTTAGCCACTTCACGACCGCGATTTTCTTTCGTTCCAATTCTTGGATGTAGGATTTCCCTCCCTTTGTAGAAACCTGTTGAATGGATACATTTGGTCTAGGAAGTCCTAATTGTTTTGTTGTCAATTTATCTTCATTAGTACGCCGACTAAAAAGGAGTTTCTGTCAAAAGAGCGAGTCGAGTTATTGCACTGGACAGGGCAGCCATCTTGACAGAATATGCCTCCGTCGAAGCTGTATGACGTTCGTATAGGCTTTTACGTCCACTACTTATGACAAGACCAGGAGGGGCGAGCCCTCCCGGAAGCCATAGAGAATGCATTGAGAGCTCTGTTTTGTGAAAAAAATGGATTTAACATGGGAGTCAATGGGAGAGGTCTGGGGCGATTTTCATTTCGCCCCAAATCGCCCCAGAAGGGGTGGGGCCATTTGAAGCACGACTTTAGGCTGACTGAACGACTGTTACCTGATTCGACAATGACATAGAGAGGCAGATCAGACGGTCTAGTGGTAGAATCCGACAGAAAAAAAATTATTACATTTAAATTTAGGTGTCATTTACGCGACTTAGAAGGATATTGCGTTTATACATAAGGATTTTTTTTTTTTTTTTTTTTCCTTTTCCCCTAGGCAGTGCGTCGCCCCAATCGTCCTTATGGACGAGCCGCCCCTGGGAGGCGGAATCTGCTTCTACATAAACGAGGGTTGGCGTACAGATGTCCCAGTATTAAGGATAATATGCACTCAACACCTAGAGACTATATCCATCAACTGCAGACCGTTTTATTCACCACAGGAGTTTTCCTCCTTCATTCTGGTCGGTGTCTACATACCACCTCAGGCCTGCGTTAGCGAGGCGCTACAGCACCTGGCTGACCAGATAACCAGCATGGAGAGAAAATATCCAGACTCCCTTTATTATCCTTGGGGATTTTAACAAAGCAAACCTCAGCAACGAACTGCCAAAATTCAGGCAGCAGATGTCCCACCAGAGACAAAAACACACTGGACCACTGCTACACAGTTTTAAAGGACACATATGAGAGTGAGAGTGAGAAAATGGACCAACGAGTCAAAACTGGAGCTACAGGCCTGTTTTGAGTGCACTGACTGGAGTGTGTTTGAGGCTACATCTACAGACCTGGACAAACTTACTGACACTGTGACATCCGTTTTTGAGGATGACATGTGTGTACCCAACTAAACTTTCCGCACCTTCAGTAATAATAAACCTTGGTTTACGGCAAAGCTCAGACAGCTTCGAAAGGCCAAAGAGGAGGCCTACAGGAGTGGGGACAGGATCCTATACAACCAGGCCAGGAACACACTGACGAAGGAGATCAGAGTAGCAAAGAGGAGCTACTCTGAAAAGCTTAAAAACAGCTTCTCATCCAATGTCAGTGTGGAGAGGCCTGCAGGACATCACCAACTACAGGAAACCGTCCCCCCACACTGCAGAGAACCCTCAACTAGCCGACGATCTGAATGAGTTTTACTGCAGGTTTGATCACCCCACATACACAACCCCCTCCCTCCTAACTCCCCCCCGGCACTGACGGTCTGTGAAGAAGATGTGTGTCAGCTCTTTCAGAGACAGAAAATCAGGAAGGCTCGAGGCCCAGACGGTGTGTCACCCTCCTGTCTGAAAGCTGTGCTGACCAGCTGGCCCCCATCTTCACACAGATCTTCAACAGATCTCTGGAGCTGTGTGAAGTCCCCTCCTGCTTCAAACGCTCCACCATCATCCTGGTTCCCAAGAAACCCTCCATCACTGGACTGAATGACTACAGGCCCGTCACCCTGACGTCTGTGGTCATGAAGTCCTTCGAGAGACTGGTGTTGACCCATCTGAAGGGCATCACAGGCCCCCTGCTGGACCCTCTGCAGTTTGCCTACAGAGCAAACAGGTCAGTGGATGATGCAGTCAACATTGGGCTGCACTACATCCTGCAACACCTTGACTCCCCAGGGACCTATGCAAGGATGCTGTTTGTGGACTTCAGCTCGGCGTTCAACACCATCATCCCAGAAGTCCTCCTCACCAAACTCACCCAGCTCACTGTGCCTGCCTCCACCTGTCAGTGGATTACAAACTTCCTGATAGACAGGAAGCAGCAGGTGAGGCTGGGAGAAATTACATCCAGCACCCGGACAGTCAGCACTGGTGCCCCCCAGGGATGTGTGCTTTCCCCACTGCTCTTCTCTCTGTACACAAACGACTGCACCTCAGGAGACCCGTTTGTTCAGCTCCTGAAATTTGCAGACGACACAACAATCATCGGCCTCATCCGAGATGGAGATGAGTCTGCATACAGGAGGGAAGTTGAACAGCTGGCCCTGTGGTGCAGTCGTTACAACCTGGAGTTGAATTCGCTCAAAACTGTGGAGATGATAGTGGACTTCAGGAGGAGCCCCCCATCACTGCCCCCCCTCACCATATTGAACAGCACTGTGTCTGCTGTGGAATCCTTCAGGTTTCTGGGTTCCACAATCTCCCAGAACCTGAAGTGGGAGCCAAACATCAAAACAGTCATCAAAAAGGCCCAGCAGAGGATGTACTTCCTGCGCCAGCGGGAAGGAGCTGCTGATCCAGTTTTACACTGCAGTCATTGAGTCTGTTCTCTGCACATCCATCACTGTCTGGTTTGGTTCGGCCACTAAACTGGACAGGAACAGACTACAACGGACAGTCAGGTCTGCAGAAAAGATTATTGGTGCCGACCTGCCCACCATCCAGGACCTGTACACCTCCAGAGCCAGGAAACGGGCAGGGAAAATCATTGCAGACCCCTCACACCCTGGACATAATCTGTTCCAACTCCTCCCCTCTGGCAGGCGCTACAGATCTCTGTACTCCAAAACCACCAGACACAGGAACAGTTTTTTCCCCCTTGCCGTCACTCTAATGAACAGTTGACAAATTATTATATTTTATTATTATATTATATATTATATTTATTTATTTTATCCTAAACTGTTGTGTTATACTGCATATTTTCAGTTTCAGTACATTGAGAGCAACTAAACCCAGAACAAATTCCTTGTATGTGAAAATGTACTTGGCCAATAAAAATGATTCTGATTCTATTCTGATAATTATCAACCAAGACCTCCTACTTGACTTGCCCATAAAATAGATCTCAAAGACATCATTTTTTAAACTATGCAATATTGCCAAAATCAGAAAAGTCCTATCTCTCCAAGAAATGACTAGACTACTACTGTAAAGAGCTTCCAACTAATACAGAATATCGCTCCTGTACTTGCCTCTCTGCACTGGTTCCGTCAAAAGTAGAATTTCTCCTTCTAACATACTAAACGGCTTCGCTACAAATGACCTCAAGGAATTCATTGTCCCCTACTTCCCACCAAGACCACTTGGTTCCCAGAGTGCAGGTCTCGAGCCCCCCTCCTGTGGAATAATCTTCCTGCTTCCATCCGAAAAGTGGACACTCTTTCTATCTTTAAATTGAGACTAAAGACATTTATCGCATCCTATAGTGATGAACAATGCATCAAAACCCAGCACCTGTCGCAACATACTTCATACTTCTTGTGAGCCATGTTGTTGTTTTTAGCAGCAGGGGGCTACAGACAGCGCATGCTGTTCTGTGTAGGAGGGCCTTATACGGATCATCGTAGCGTGTGTTGAGGCTGTCGCCAGCCAGTTGGGCCCTGTTGTGTATCCTGCCATCCTTGCTATCCTAAATAAAATTTGTACCATTAATGTACCATGTCAGCAAACCATGACTCAACATAACACAACAAAACTAAACGTAAACAAAATTCCCACACACCATGCCGGGCAGCCTCTCCCCCTTCTTCTTCTTGTACTATATCATTAATATAATATATATATATATATACATGATATACATATAAAGTGCTTTTTCAAAGTCACATTACGCTTGAGCTGACACAGGTTTTTATGAATAAAGTAACGGTGCAAACCCGTGACAGCGACGCGTTACGCTTCCATCGCTTTGAGTGGGCGTGTTGTAGCGTGTGGAAATATCATTTTCAAACCGTCAGAGACGACACCAAACAATCTGATGGGCCGCTGCCTGGAAAAATCACTCCTCATTTGCATAGGATTCAACTTTTTCCAACTTTTATCAGTCGCGTCGCCCAAAACGATGGTCTACGTCACAATGGATTGGCTCCCGTTGAAATGCATGGGATTAGAATATCGCGTCGCTCGTAACGGTGTCATGGGTTTGCACCGTAAGTCTACCTGTCTCTTGCCTCATGGTTAAAGAGACTACAGCTGAGTAACCATGGTTACTTCACAAGCCTGCTTTGGATTGGATGGGAACATACAGTAACCATGGTCACTAGCAAGCCTGCTTTGGATTGGACGGGAACATACAGTAACCATGGTCACTAAGAAGCCTGCTTTGGATTGGATGGGAACATACAGTAACCATGGTCACTAACAAGCCTGCTTTGGATTGGATGGGAACATACAGTAACCATGGTCACTAGCAAGCCTGCTTTGGATTGGACGGGAACATACAGTAACCATGGTCACTAACAAGCCTGCTTTGGATTGGACGGGAACATACAGTAACCATGGTCACTAACAAGCCTGCTTTGGATTGGACGGGAACATACAGTAACCATGGTCACTAACAAGCCTGCTTTGGATTGGACGGGAACATACAGTATGCAAGTGCAATTTTGAGACATTTGGGTCACCATAAAACCCTTGTTCCTGAATATTTCCAATTGAAAATCTCATATTTATATTGTGCCTTTGGCAACACAAAACTATCAAAACATTGAATCCCAGGGGATTTATATTGTGCCTTTGGCAACACAAAACTATCAAAACGTTGACATTTCAGAAAGCTAATCATGCTGGTGGAATCATGGCATCATTCTTACCTCTACGATACCATGGCTGATTGTACCGTATGGCTTGCGGCGCACGAGCAAAAGGCTGATTACCATGACCATGGCGATGGCTACAGCGATCACCAACAGTCCGACCATAGCCCCACGGTTAAATGTCTCCAGTGCATCAGGTTGCTGGGGTGGAAAAAGGGAGGAAAATAAAAAAAGTCATTACAGAGAATACGCAATTTGTCAACTTTATTAAGATAACTTCAAATGATTTAACTCCCTTTATTAACATTAAATAATAAAACGACTCATAGCAGCTCATTTTAGAGTGATTTTCAAAAACCCAGTTTTTCCCTTGGCTCTTCACCTTTTCTTCAGACAGGATGACAGCTGATACTAACCTAACAGAAGTAGAACCCTGAATAATAGGCCTCAGAGCATTGCGATATTAGGCTTTTCTTTACGGCTAATGGCTTTGTGGTTAAAGTCAATAATGTTGTTACTGAGCAGCACCTACCATTAAAACAACTACCCATTACAACCCGTAGTCTTTTTGAGAGTGGGAAATACTACATCTAGCTAAACTGGCCGCTTCTGGGGCTGAATACTGCCCCTACATTATGTCTAATTGGTGTAAGATTACCCTCATTTTCTCCTAAGTGATAGGTGCCCACTTATCCTTTACGTAGTTTGAGACAGAAATGGAAAGCCTACAGACAGCAGCATTACCAGGATATCACGGTGTACATGCTACATTGCAACTCCGTAAACTTCTAGTTTGATGCAATCAAAACTGTTTAACTGTCTTGCTCAGTAACCATAGACGTGAAAGCAGGCTCGTTTCATGAAACTTGCTCAGACGTGAAAGCAGGCTCATTTCATGACACTTGCTCAGACGTGAAAGCAGGCTCATTTCATGAAACTTGCTCAGACGTGAAAGCAGGCTCATTTCATGAAACTTGCTGGATGAGTGGAGCAGGGGCCAAGGACTCGGCAGCTGAGAACCGCAGGTTTGAAGTTTGGGCCTTCAATGACCAATTATCAGGTTTATGTTTTTTTCAGCTCGATTTGTGTGTCTGTTTGTCTGTCTGTCTGTCAGCAGGATTACGCACAAATGACCCGGCTGAAACGTTTGATGAAACTTGGTGGAGGGGATCAGCAATCAGGGGCACATGCAGGAATCGTTTCCTTTTCTTTAACATTGTGAGAAAGGGCATATTGACCTTGGCAGAGGGATGTGCTCTCCTAGTGCCCTTCTAGTTTTATGTTTGTTTGTTATTTTTTGCAGGGAAAAAACAGGTTTATAGTTGGTACTGGGAGTGTCGCCCCAGAGAACAAATGTACTGTTATACCGTTTCCATGCACCCTTTTAGGCACTTGAGATATGGGCCACAGAAATGCATGATTTATTGTTGTTGTTATATTTACTGTTGAAGCCATATTTCTTGCATAACCAACACCCTATCCTCAAGTAAAAGCCTAGAACTAAAGAGACAAGATAATCCAATAAATGTTTACTCGGCAACATCATCAGTTGGGTTTACTTACCCGGTTTTAAGGTTGCTAGTGTTTTCTGTCACGTTACCAGACAAACCCACTGCAGTATATGCAAGTTATTTTAGAGGACAATGTAGACTATATCAGTGACTCATAAACCAAGTAACTGAAAAGAAGGACTTACCAGCTCATCCCTCTGAATCCCAGAAGATTTGTACAACATTTGCGTCACTTCCACGGAGACGTCGATCTACAACAATAGGTGTGCATTTGAATATATGGGTCCTTTGGTAGATGTACAGTATATCACTTTTGTACACTGCTTTTTTCATAGGTAGTTTACAATATTAAACTTGATTTTCTTTGATTCACACACACACTTGGGGGCGCGAATCTCCCAAGCATCAAAAAAGACTTAAGCCAATGCCTATTTGAACCTTGACTTAAGCCAATGCCTATTTGAACCTTGACTTAAGCCAATGCCTCTTTTAACCTTGACTTAAGTCTATGATTTGTGCACCTTGATGGCAGTTATTTGCTTCAGTTAGAGCAAACCAAAAATCTGGGCGTTTCTTGTGTTGACTCCATTTACGCGCATCAGACTTTTTTTTGCATTTGACCTTGTCATCAACAGTGCTTTTTAAATCATGAATCTCCAAACACTTTAACTTTGAATTAGGCCTCCCACGTGGGTTTGGTTCATTGACTTGATTGCTGAGTTCATGTAATGCATTGATGCTTTCATTTTCATACAGAAAGGTTTTCATTTGGGGCTATTCTCAATACAGGTATCCCCTTGCTTTCAGTTTCAAAATCAAAGACTAGTATATGTTTTCAAAATCAAAGGCTAGTCTATGGTTTTCCATAGATTTGAATGACATTCACAAAGTGAATGCGGGAAATCCATGTTCCAGGTTTTTCCTGACAGCCAAACTAAACCAAGGTATGGCCAAGTTTTCTTTTCGGTTAAATAAAGCACACTTCATTCATGTGACCACCTTCATTCTGATGTGAAGTGCTGTGGGAATGATGGGGCGCTTAGGAGAGAGTACGTGGAACTGCACTCCGTGTAAATGGAGGCGCACAAAAAAAAGCACAAAAACAGAACACACGAATGGGGAAAAAGGGCCCTTAGTGATCAAACACAATTAAGAAACGATCACAATTGATTCATCGTTGACATACAATCATCAATTTTTTAAAGACAGTTTAGGGTTGGTTAAGTTGTAAAAGTAGCATATAGTTCATGACATTATCTCTCACCTTCTCATCATCCTCGTCTAAGGCTCCCCTCTCAGATGTAGGGGAGTTATTCTCTTTAGTTCCAGAAACTGCAATGACATACAGTAGAAAACAATTTACATTCATCGGTAATGGATAAATGTTTTCATTACATTTTTTGAAATGCACCATAAGGCAACAATTCCTCTTTCACAGGTCACCTGGACTACATCTTATTGTCCGGCATATAGTGCGGCCCACAGTGCACACCTCTAAGTTTGAATATTTATTTGTTTTTGTTTCTCCATACTTGATATCTGTATCAGTTCAGTTTAACCATACACAATATGTCAACAAGATAAAGGCAAGACCCCCCACTGAAACTTCAACAATGCTGATGCTCCATCTTTGGTTTAACCCACTGCACCACCACACAGAATGTTATTTGATTTGGGGGGACCAAATTATAGCCACACTGACCACTTTATCAGGTACACCTTGACACTTGCTTATTAATGCAAATATTCCTTTAGACAATCATGAGGTAATGTGTGAAAGCATGCAGACATGGTTTACTTTAGGGCGCTCCGAAACAGTGAAATGTGTTTAAACTCTGATGCGCAGGAGCAGTAATCTCTACTTTACCTTTCTCAGTGTTAGTCGGGGCCACTGGTAATACCCATGCAGCACAAACCAGAGAGAAAGACAGAATGAGGCTCATTTAACAATGTTTTGAGATTACAACCTCTTTTTGAAAATAGACGTTTCAAGCGTTGCACAGCAACCTATTCCTCGCTGACTTCAAGTTATACTGAATTTCCATTACAAAAATGATATGAAAGATGTGAATTAGAAGCACAAAACCCATTGCCAATGGCAGTGTTCATTTTGCAGTGGTCAATAAAGAAATATCCAAACGTTGGGATAGCCCATTCAATTCAATGGAACTTTTGGCAACATTCTGAGGAGCTGTGTAATAAGATTTGTTATTTCATAAGTTGTTTTCAAATCCAAAAGGTGTAAACAAATAACAATCTGTTTCGTAGTTTTTTTGTCCTCAAGAGAAAATGGGTGTGGGATCGAGAACTGTCATTTTTGATTTTGTCAAAAATACAAAGGTGTTTTAATTGAAGGGGAATCACTACTCCATTCAGAACTATAGGAATCTCAAGATTCAACAAAATATTACACCATCCTTTCCCTCTGTGGTTAGGGGAACTTCCTAAACTCTTCTGACCCATTACAACTTGTTGCCTATCTCATGTGCTACTAAGGTTAAGGGCTGCACCTAGCTGTCTAGAAACAGCCCAGTTGCTATGCTATGCACGCGCTTGCTTGATCTGGGTTCAAAGTTCAAAGTTTCATCTTCACAATATGTGTAAGAATAAAATGGAAATGAACAATCTCACTTACTTTGATCTGGTGGTCTAGGGGTATCTATGAATATCTAAGCTGGTAGGGTATCTATTAATATCTATGGGTAGGGTATCTATGGCAGTATATTCTAACAAGCCTGTAGTGTTAGCATACCAAACTTCAGTGGATACGGGCGGCTCTGAAATGCGTGTTCTTCCTCTTCGTCGGTGTCATTCTCTTCTGCACCCTCAGCTGTTAGCATCTCCTCCGTGGTATGAGTCTCCGAGTAGGAAATAGTCATAAGCTCGCTGATGTCTTCATGCTCACTCTTGACCAGTTCATCTGTATGCGCACACACACACACACACGCACGCGCACACGCACACGCACACGCACACGGACACGCACACACACACGCACACACACAGCCACACACACACGCACACACACACAAACAAACATGCAGATAGTGTTTTTGTGACTGGTAAACTAGCTATATACTTCTACTATATACTATGTTAGATCTAGGTGAATTTCATATCAGACTATAACTCCAATACCAGACCACATCTCAAATAGGCCCACATTCTTAGTTTGCATAGCACTGTGCCAGAGCCATCAAGCTTGGCTCCTGGCCTTTTGTCCATGTTGGGAGCCATCACACGTTTGTGTGTCTTGGAGCCAGAACTATTAGACTCTGATTGTTGGCTTTTGTTTACAGCCACGACAAGATGGTTGAAGCCAAACATATTAGCATCTATAGGGCCCTACCTGGCCAAACATATTAGCATCTATATGGCCCTACCTGGCCAAACATATTAGCATTTATATGGCCCTACCTGGACAAACATATTAGCATCTATATGGCCCGACCTGGCCATAGCCCAGTTCAAGCTAGACCTCCCCTTAGACCTCCAGACACACCCACCCCCTCCCCTTACACCTGTGTCATTGTTAATATGTTAATTCTACATTATAAGAACTGTATATTTCTGTCATGTTGATAGAAGACTCTCCTCGTAACAGGAGACTCTCCTCTCATCAGAAGACGCTGCCTCGTGGCATGCGACCGTGCTGTGCCGAGGTAACTGTGGCTAGTGTCGGAATAAACCCTATTATTTCGCTAAGCCGTCTTCCACAAGTCTCTTTCTCTGAACAAGCTAACAGGGAAATCGCCCAAAGTACAGCATACTCTTTCAACTATAAGGAGAACTATATAAAATATTACCCATATTTTGAGCATTTTATGTTAGTAAAGGAACATTGAGTGGCTTACCAATTTCCTGGTGAAGCTCCTCAACCAGTGTCGGAACTCTGTGCAGCAGAGCCAGGCTTTGGTTCACTCGCTCCTCAATGACATGCAAGTGGGTGTAGACCTACAAAGAACATTCGCCCATTAAACACTAATTTAATTGTACTAATACTTAAATACTGAATTGTATTTATGAATAAAAGAACAGGTAGATGGGAGAATTAAAAACATGGATCCTTCGTTCTCACCTTGAACTTCATCTGCTTCGCTCTCTGTGGATCGACAGCCTCAATATGCTGGTAGTGGCTCAGTGTATGCTTCCGATCTCTCTGTTCTGCTGCCATGTAGTGCTTCAACGCCTGCAGCACGCTCTCTGGCTGTATGTTTAAGTGTATTCTCAATGTGAATTTGCATTGAATAAGCAAACTGGTTCATGGAAAAGCCCCCTCCTGCCCCCAAGGACCCCCACCCCCTTACCTGTGGATTTTCACTTTGCACAGCGGCGAGGTAATTCTTGAGGGCCAACCGGCGATTGCTATTGAGACTGGCCACAACACGAGCCAAATGGGTCTCCACAAGTCTCCGACGCTCACCGGCCACCTGCTCCTCCAACGTCTGCAGGACCGACTGGAAATGCTGACAGAGACACGGAGCAAGAGTGAAGTGAGGAGGGAGGAAGGAAAAAGCGATTCAGCTCAAGAATGAGGCTGTGGTGAGAGCTACATTTCTAGAAACAGCATTTTCATTGTCATTAAATACAATTGATTTGTTAAAAGATTGATGGTAATGTACCATTTCGAAATTGACTCTATATAAACTATACTGTTTTTATGTTTACATACCAATAAACTGATTTCAAATTAAAGTCATTTTTGGGGCCATCATTTCAGGCTAATCATATAGCCATTGCTGAGAAATGAGGGCACTTTACAGCCCTGATACGAGTTTTTACTATGACACTACCCACTTATTACCAAGCTGTAAAGCGCTACCAAGTACTCTGTCCATCTGTGTTCTGTACCTCATTCAAAGCTTGACGTTCAGATTTAGGTAAGTCTTTGGATTGGTTATCTGCTTCTGCCCACTCCTTCATTATCTGCCAAAGACAGTTAAAAATGAATGGCATCATTTATTTTGAAAGACATTTCATTACATAGTAATTTGTAGATAAGGGGTAATTCAAATGAAAACTGATGGTTACACCGAACAAAGGAAAGATGGATTTTCAAATTCTGTTGAAGTGATTAATTCCAACTTGGCAGATTGATTCATGCAAGATACAATAACACAAGTCCGCAACCAGAAACACAAATGGTCATATGGAGACTTGTGGCCCCTCAGTTCAGCATCTTAGATTTATTAAGTTTGATTTTGAAAGCCGGAAACGTTGTTTCACTTGTCTTCATGATGAGTTTATTGGAGGGATTTCCATAAGCCATTGCAGGAACTCTGCTAACAGTTTTATGTGTGCTTGCTAATATTAATTGTACTTAGCTAGTAATATAATTGATGTTGTGCTTTGACATTCACCATGCATTATTCCATCTGTGAGTTGTCAAGTATTGATCTGGAGATCTCATTCAATCTGCTTCAAGACTTCATGGATGTCTATCCTGATATTCTGCTGCGGAATTTTCAAGTACAATGCAGAATTTATAGTTCAATGATGACATGCTTTCCTGGTGCTGAGCTGAAGCTCCAGAGCGAGTGGTTCTTTCAGGAAGACAATGACTCTAAACACACAAGTTTAGACAATGACTCTAAACACACAAGTTTGTCTAAATCTTGATGTTAATCCAATAGAAATGTAGTGTCAGAAATTGAAGCAGAATGGTCATGCAAGAACCCCACTAACATCATTGAGTTGGAGTTTGTATGGAGGAATGAGACACAATTCTGTACCTTTAACTGTGAGGGTGATCATATAGCAAATGAATATAAGATGTATAATAATAATACTAATAATAAAACTTTATTTATATAGCACCTTTCATGCAAAAGAATGCAGCTCAAAGTGCTTTACAGCAAATACATAATATGCACAAAGAAATGACATGCACATAAAAATAGACATCAAAGAAACATAACAAAGATATAGTGCAAAAAAAATAAAATTATAATTATAATTATAGAGATATATTTAATCCAACTCCTTAATATCACCAGTAGAGATTTAAATTAAATGAAAAGTATTTATATATATATATAGTGCGAAGTGGTAGCTAGTTAAAGGCTAATGTGAAGAGGTACGTTTTTACTTTTCTTTTAAAGATGTTAAGCGAGCTGGCTTCCCTGATGTCT
This sequence comes from Clupea harengus, assembly GCF_900700415.2. Taxonomy (NCBI): domain Eukaryota; kingdom Metazoa; phylum Chordata; class Actinopteri; order Clupeiformes; family Clupeidae; genus Clupea; species Clupea harengus. The sequence continues at coordinate 29,855,551 of NC_045162.1, read as the reverse complement.
ATAGGCAGTATGTTCCATAGCACTGGGGCGTAATTGACAAATGCTGCGTCCCCGATTTTCTTACGGCTTTTGCTGGGAACCTCCAATAAACCAGCCTTCGATGATCGCAGTGTTCTTGAGGGCAAGTATTTGACTAGGGAGTTTGCAATGTAACTTGGTCCTAGCCCATTAAGGGCTTTGTATATTAGGAGAAGGACCTTAAAGTCAATTCTAAAAGTTACTGGAAGCCAGTGCAGAGCAGCTAAAACTGGACTAATGTGCTCATATGTATGTATTAATTACAAATCTAGCCGTTGGCTCACCTCATTTATACGCTTCATACGACGCTCCTCCAGGTCCATTTTGGCACACAGAAAGTTGGCATGCTCACTGTCATCTCCAGGCATCTCAAAGTACACATCTACTCCATCCGTTGATCTCAAGGTGGCCACTGAATACCACATTAAGACACATGACAAGGAGTTGGGAAGAACAGAAATACATGACTGCCCAACCATAGAACTTGAGGTTTGTGTCTGATATCCATCTTAGGAGCAGCCTAAAGCCTACCAGCAAAAAGATTTTCCGTTGTTACTGGCAGACAAAGTGTGATCATTTAATTTCAAAATGAAGCATCGTAACATTAGCTTGGCTAGTTTTAGCTTTGTGTTTTTTCAAAAACAACTGTTGATTTGGGTATACTGTTATTTCCAATGCACATATTCTAGCTAAACCATTGATTCCTCCTTTGAAGATCTCTAGGAGCATGGGAAAATGATTTGCTTATTTTTACATTCCAGGGCACAGTAATTTTTTACCATTTCGACTATACAGTCTTGCTTCCTAATTAGCTGAACGAGTGTGTGACTGGCACCGATATGGTTTATGATTTCAACCCCTACAACTTTATAGATAAAGAGATAAATATCTAATGATATATAATATATTGTTAAGCAGATCATTGGAGTGTAACTGTGTGTGTGCCTGTCAGATGGTCTGAAATACTTACAAGTGTTTTCTTGTGTCTGGGGAAGTGGTGTGAGGGGGTTGTGGCCGACTTGAGTCCCCTTCTCAAAGTAGAAGTTCTCAATGTAATCAGAGGCCTGATAGGGTACAGAATCTACAGAGTATTCATAGGCATTGGCCTCTTTGGAAGCTGTAGCACCGTCTTCTTCATCGGTACCTGCTCCTTCCTCTTTCTTCCACAGTTCTTTCTGTCTATCATCAGGCTCTTCATCCTCTGCACTTTCATGAAGGTTTGCCATTGGACTCAGGGTTGTTGGGCTGCGCGTCACTGTGACGCTAAAGTGAAAACAAAAGACAAATAAAAGAACACTTGCTTAATTATGAATCAAATCATGAATAGGATATGGAAATTGGAAAGGTATTGATGTAGGTTACATTTCTGATATGTGATTTCTTTTAGACCATCTGGTTACACCCACCAAAAGAACAGATTTGTATCTGTGATAGTTCTGTGAAACAAATGGGAAGCGCAAGAGTGGTGTCTCCATTTGTCTTGCTTTGATTAGGTTTCTGGCACTGTCACCTGACATTTGAGCTACAACCCAACACAGAGCAGTCCCGGTGTAACAGGCCATAGTATACCCCCAGTCCGGACTATACCTGGGGTTAAAGGGGCCTAGGCTAGATTATACCCCGGGTATATTATGGCCTAGGCCAATTCATACTCCGGGGTATAAATTGGTCTAGGCCAATTCATACCCCCATGATATTAGTAGTGTTGAGTGATATACACAAGAATTACTTTGTATTGGGGGTTCAGCTTTGTAGCTAGTATAACTTAGCCATGCTATCGATACCTCATCGTTAGGTAACGTTAGCTAGATACAAGTTTTGGCGATCATTTGCCAAGGCTAATGGGAGGCTTCAATCGTAATAATTATTAGCTAGCTATCCAAGCTGACACCCTATACACTCGACTGCTCAGTGAAGTTGACTTAACGTTGGCTTATATACGCTAATAACATCATCACATAACATAATCATTGACAGTTACTAGCTAATTTACCGTAGCATAAATTACAGGGTGTGTTGTGTTCTTCCAAACTATTTTGAAGCCACACAGTCTCTCTCCCGTTATTGCAGTGCGTTGTGTTTTATTTTCCGTCAAGTTATAATAAAAGAGTGTCCAGATATCTATTCTTTTTCTTCCAGTACCAGAGTCCAGAGTGCTTGAACTTCAGCCATCATCTAACATTTGTTAGGACGTCTCTTGCATGTCTGGGCATCTCAGGGAGTGGAGGAGGGATACAGAACCGGGCAACATTCAACCAATGATATTAAGTATGTACTGCACTAGGTGCATGCAAGTTTTGAAAAAATAATTCATTAAATATTTTATTGTCCGTTCGACCCACACTCGACCCATACCCATCAATGCGCTAGCATGTTCGGACAACACCCCTACCTCTTTAGATTTTTGGCAAATTTGTCCCTATTTATGTCAAAATATTGGTTGGAGAAATAGAAGGGGCGCAAAAAACTTTGCCCAGCACTTCATCGCTTCATATAACCTGTTTTACTTCATCCAAGAAGGAAAAAGAGACCCTTGTGAATAGATCATGATACTAAATCAGACCATCCTAATTACTAATGAACCTCCAATATCAATTACAAGGTTTTAAATCAGGCCGATATGGTTAGATATCACTCACCTGTAGCTGGTTTCAGTCAGGCCACCGCTTTTAAACGGGCCATCCCTCTCTACCCCTTCTTGTCCATTGGCTCCTGCTCTGCCTGGGCAGCAAACATATTCCACCCCCCTGAAATGATTGCCGCACGGTAACAACATCCCATAACTATGAAGCTCCAAACTATCTTCTGTGCATGTCTGAGAAGAGAAAAGAAAAAGACCATTCAAATAGTTTAGCCATATCAAATAGCATGTCAGAGAAACAATGAATCTATTGATTTGCATTGATGTGGTGCAGCCCACTCTAAGAAGGCATATTTGACCCAATAAGACAATATAGTGAATTAAGTGCAAAAGGCTGCCATTGGCAGTCATAACTGTTTGCCTTGAGGCAGAAAATGATTGGGCAGGGGAGTAGCCTAACTCTGCCCTGGTCTTGAGCTATACAACCAGCCTGCCCATTGTTTCCCATCATAACTAGTTGTTTCAGCACTCGTAATTCTACTCTTTCAGGCCAAGTCATATTTTTTTAATGTTAGCTTTAGCAGGGCCTTCATGTACAAAGCCTTGCGTAGAATTCATACTAAAACGTAGTGTTCTTACGAAGCTGGATAGCTGCGTACACACAAATAAATGTGCAACCACACAGATTCCACATACTTTTTCTTTGTACATGCTGATCAAGAATCATCTGACATTAATACCAAAAGCAAACAGCTGAAGAGGCAGAGTGCCGCAGTTACTATAAATTAGTTTAAAAACCTGACAAAGGACTTAATTATTCTCACACTGTCTATCTCTCTGTATCACTTCATTTTCTCTCTTTCTTGCCAACTTTACTCTCTTCAGTTGTATATGTATATGTGTGTTTTTGTATAGTTCATTCAAAACACACATATGTCCTAGTTAGTGATCCTCTACTACTGCTGAGCAATCCTGCAGAAACGCTTCTCTCTAAAACTCTAAACCGCAACGAAGTGTCCTCTTTTTCACAAACTCAAATCTGGTCACCTCAGTGTTAGATAACCTTGTGTATGAATGTAAATGAGCTGTGAGGCATGATGTAACACCATTAAGAATATAGCCTAGACTACAATGAAATAACAAAGACTGCAAAATGTGTCCTGTAGCTAGTTGGTTTTATTTAGCCAACAATTACACTACACAATTAGTTTTTCACAAAAGACATAGATGTGTGAGTGGAATGGAATATTTCAGATCTGTTTTTGTAAAAAATTTAAGTGTTACCAAATTAATGTGTCTGAGTATTTTTAGTGAACCGATTCAAAAGACTGAACTATTTTATCTTGAGTTACATGTAGTAATAGGAATTCTTTACAGGCAGTCAATACTGAATTTTGAAATAAATTCAAACTGAAATTGATTTACTATATTTGATATAAATATTTGATTTAAGAATGAAGGTGGTAAACATTCTGTGGAAATAGATTTCAAAGCTCGTGCACAATTCTCCTTCTTAGCCACGTTGTACACATAGCTCCCCTTCTTAGCCACACTGTGCACATACAGTAGCTCCCCTTCTTAGCCACACTGTGCTAACACATAGCTCACCTTCTTAGCCACGCTGTGCTAACACATAGCTCACCTTCTTAACCACGCTGTGCTAACACACATACAGTAGCTCACCTTCTTAGCCACGCTGTGCACATAGCTCACCTTCTTAGCCACACTGTGCTAACACATAGCTCCCCTTCTTAGCCACGCGGTGCCAGTACACATACAGTAGCTCACCTTCTTAGCCACGCTGTGCACATAGCTCACCTTCTTAGCCACGCTGTGCTAACACATAGCTCACCTTCTTAGCCACACTGTGCCAGTACACATAGCTCACCTTCTTAGCCACGCTGTGCTAACACATAGCTCACCTTCTTAGCCACGCTGTGCTAACACACATAGCTAATCTTCTTAGCCACACTGTGCTAACACATAGCTCACCTTCTTAGCCACGCTGTGCTAACACATAGCTCACCTTCTTAGCCACGCTGTGCTAACACATAGCTCACCTTCTTAGCCACGCTGTGCCAGTACACATAGCTCTTGCACGTGTCCATCTGCTCTTGGTGCAGAAAGCGGCAACGGTCAGGAACAAGTAGTGCCTCACTGACATAATCACCCACTGTTTATAGAGGGAACAGGTGCAAACAAAAAGAGAGAGAGGTCAAACACCGGAAGACCTAGAGCTTTTTTTTTTGACAAAAAGAATGCCTGGCATTCTTTCAAGAAAAGAGAAACTGTTTTAAAATACATGCGTTGCATTTCTTGCTTGTATTTGTAAGGTTTTTGCATGTCTTTCCAGTAGTTAGCATGTTAGTTTTCGACCAAAACCCTTTACTGCTGCTTTAAACTATATATATGCAAGTTGACGTGTAATAAAACTTGGTAAGGTCAGCCGTCACATAGTTACATTGCCTCAATACAGGGGTTTTCAACTGGTTTTGTCCCAGGGACCACCACTGATGTGCCTGCACGCGAGTGCGTGTTTGTGTTTGTTTGTAACCCCCTCCCCCCGCACAGATATTCTGCCTATAACAATTAAATATGTGAAATTATCAGGGTACATCGCTAGCCGCCGCCACGCCCCCTCCCCCTGCACAGATATTCTGCCTATATAACACTTAAATATGTGCAGTTATCAGGGTAGATCACTAACCGCCGTCACCACGCCCCCTCCCCCCGCACACATATTCTGCCTTTAGCACTTGTCAGTGTAATTTCTTCGATATTTTTCACGATATTCAAGAGTAATCTTGAAATGTGTTGAAATATCAATGCGAATTTATAAAAATAAAAAAATGTAATGGTGAACTGATCAACATAGGCTCATGTCGCGGACCCCCTGCAATGCCGTCGCGGACCACCAGGGGGCCACGGACCCCTGGTTGAAAACCCCTGCCTTAATAGGTTAGTAAATAGGTCCACTTACTACGGTATTCAGAAATGCATTGAGAAAATCTAACTTTAAACATACCTTGACAGCGGTAAGGAGTGACAATGAAGGGACGTGTCTGGCAGTGACCCCAGCCTTTCTTGCACCAGAATGGAATAGTGACAGGACTAGAGGACTCCTTCACATCAGTAATATGCAAGTTGGGATACATCTGGTTGGAGAAAACAAAAAGCACATGCAAACACAGAACACGGACAATTCAGTGGCGTTTTAGAAACAACAGATAGCTTCAAAAACAGTGATAAATGGTAGATTATGCAATGGTTTTACCTGGATGTTTCATTCATTACCTCTGACAAGTAGCTGGTATGCATGTTTTGCTCATATGTCCCTACGTTTTAAAATCTATTTTTTCTTGTATAAAACAGTAGAACTGGAAGGAAGGGAAATTAGAAGTACAGGACATTAGAAGAAATTGAATATCATATGAATATGTAACATGGTGCTAATATGAAAGGATGTTCACAGAGGGAAGTCAAGATATAAATGAACAAAGGAATACAGGAAAGCCTAGGGATGTTACTCATTTCAAATTTACATTGAATGTTTCAGTTTTCAACTGTCTGTCTATGAATGTCTTCGAACACAAACATCACTTTGTTAAGTGGCTGCACCTAGGATCTCTTTAGGCTCATGTCATATGTTGTGACCTCGCTCAAAGAAGGAACACAAGAGGAGGACACATGCAACACAGAAAACTAAGCATTCATTCAAAATGAAAATGAAATATCGCGAGAAGTCATAAAGAAATACATGTTATCAGTGGGGTGTAGTCAGTAAAAACCAGTCATGTAAAGTGACTGTATGAATAAGGTGTTGTGCCATGTAGATGCAACAAACATGAAAAGAGCAATGCAGAAAAGAATGCATGCCTAATGCCTCTCCCTCCACCCCTGTTCAGGCCTATCTGTGCTTTAAAAGAGTGTAGGTACACTGGAATTCGTCCATTGTGGTTGACTTTAATCATTAAGTTGCCTATGGTTTCATTAGACCTGCTAGCTAAATTGCAAAGGAAAGCAGCTAACAATAGACCTGCTAGCTAACTCTACACAACGGGAACAAAAGGGAGACTGCAACGTTCTGAGCGATCAAATCCTCTGACCTAAACTGCAGGGAAACAGACATCACAGCAAGGACAACTTTCTCCATTTACGGACGGCATCATCTCTTCTCTGCCGTTTCAACATCGGACTCGCCAGCACGACCCTTTTCCCAAAGGACTGGTAAACTTCGATTGGGCATTTAGCTATCCTAGCTATTCACAACCTGGCTAAGCATAAGACTGTTTACATGCCATTGTTCATGTGTTTCATATGTTTCGTTTACTGAACGTAACTGTTTATATATTTTCATTGTTAGTTGGTAGTTGGCTTCGCCACACCATCTGGGTTACCGTTAGGATTGCTTCTCAGACACATCAGGTCTTGCATGCATCACTAACCATTTCCCTCTCCTAACATGGCATCTAAATCGCGCACGATTACATATACATTGGCCTTCACATAGCCACACACGCGAAGAGAATACTCGAACTTCGCGCTGCATATAGGCTCGCCCTTGTTCACATCACATGTATGTTCGCGTACGTGCACACACATGCACGCGGAACTACGGTGATCAAACAAAGGAACACACACACATTCTTTCTGGCACGCTCCTAACAGCGCAACCCCGAGCTCACAAGCTCACACACATATCCCCACACTCCTTCAATTCATTGGTTAGTTACATTTAGCTAGATTACATATTGTGTGTTATTTTCTTATCATTGTGTAAATAAATACTTTGATTTATATACGCTGGTTTATTTAATGTTGCACAAAAATGGACGTTGTCAACCTCTTCTATTCAGAATTCTAATGACCTTCAACCATACTATTAGTAAGGTAACTTTGGTTGTAGTTATTCATTTAATTATTAATCAGAGTTCCAAATGGATAGTATAATACATTTTATGAGACTGATATATTTAACGAGACTGATTTGTGGATTATCATTATTTTGACCACGTGGAGGACACTACACTTTGTGTGGCGCCCCCTAGGTGTTCAACTTAATTGATCTGCCTTTGTGTTGAATAGTTGATGCCTGTCCAATCGGGTAAGATTACCAACATATTGTTGCAGTTGCAAGGACAGCACCAGTGTGTCTTGGTGGCCCTCGCAAAGACGGTATCACAATTTACACACAATTGCACCCACATTCACCCGGCTCCTGCTCACAGGGTAAGTTACCTACATAGTCTGGTACTCCCATGTGAGGCTGGTACCAATTTCACCTACAAGAGGTTGGCATAGGTAAAGTAGATTGCACACGAGACGGATTGTCAAACTAGGAGAAGCCAAGTAGCCTTAAAGCAGGGGTCTCAAACTCCCGGCCCGCGGGGCAGATCCGGCCCGCCAAACGATTTCAGCCGGCCCGCCGGCTCCTCAGAATGTAAAAGCCTATACGAACATCATACAGCTCGACAGAGGCATATTCTGTCAAGATGGCTCCTGTTCAGTGCAATAACTCGATTCGCTCTTTGACAGAAACTCCTTTTTAGTTGGCGTACTAATGAAGATGCATTGACAACAAAACAATTAGGACTTCCTAGACCAAATGTATCCATTCAACAGGTTTCTACAAAGGGAGGGAAATCCTACATCCAAGAATTGGAACGAAAGAAAATCGCGGTCGTGAAGTGGCTAACGCGGTCTATATTTCATATACCACTGTCACTTTTCATAGGTTTCACAGTGTGTTTCACAGTTCGCTTCTTGCACTAACACTGAATAATTTTTTATGTGATGACTTATTTTGCTTTTGTAAGCCAATACTTTCAAGATCAGTCAATAAATATTGTTGGTTTTGACTTATGCTACCCCTTCTTTATGTTGTTACTGGACATATCATGTGTCCTGTTAAGCTATGTTACATCATACAACATTTGAGATACGTGGATAATGAAAAAGTGGGATAATTTAATGTGGAGCCACATCATGTTTGCTTATGAAGGCTCCTGGATGCAACTTCCTTCCATAGCTTTCCACCTGTAACTTGCTACTCTAGCTATGTGGCAAGAGGGGACATGTTACTGTTGTGTGCTGCCAATAGTGGACAAAAAGGTATTGCTGTATGAGTTAATCAGCTAACTTAATGTACCTACTGAATGGGTCGCCTTAATCATTATCAAAAAAATTGCCCCCCCTGAGAATTTCTTCAGGAGCCGCCACTGGTCAGTGTTAGGACCTTCCCAAACCAAAAGCCCTGGGTAAATGGTAATGTCCGTGCCAAAATCATAGAACGGTCCTGCCTATAACTCTGTTGATCCGGAGGCTTTGGGGAAGTCCAGATGTGACCTACGGACGGCCATCAGAGATGGAAAGAGAGAATACCGGGACAAGCTAGAGTCCACCTACCTCAGCTCCGACCCCCGACACATGTGGGGTGGCCTGCGGAACATCACTGGCTATAAAGGGAGAAATAGCAGTGATGATCAGCCTGCCGCCTCCCTACCTGATGACCTCAACACCTTTTACGCAAGGTTTGAGGCAACCAACCCCCTTCCTTCCGCGAACCTGGCCGAGGACCGAGACGACTGCACTCTGTCCCTGACTGTGGCTGACGTGAGGCGAGAGCTCCAAAGGGTGAACCCTCGGAAGTCATCCGGGCCCGATGGAGTTCCTGGCCGCGTCCTCAGGGGGTGCGCCGACCAGCTAGCGGAGGTATTCACCTCCATATTCAACCTCTCACTACATCTGTCTGAAGTCCCCACCTGTTTCAGGCAGGCAACCATCATTTCCATACCAAAGAAACCATCCATCACCTGCTTAAATGACTACCGCCCTGTAGCACTGACCTCCACCATCATGAAGTGCTTCGAGCGGCTGGTCAGAACCCACATCTGCTCTACCCTTCCAAACACCCTGGACCCCTTTCAGTTTGCATACTGCACAAACAGATCAACAGATGATGCCATCGCCCTTGCAACGCACACCACTCTCTCCCACCTGGAAAAGGGTAAAAAAAGGTTCGTGGATTACAGCTCAGCATTCAACACTATTGTGCCTGCCAAGCTCGTCCCTAAGCTCAGGAGCCTGGTTCTTGAAACACCCCTGTGCAACTGGATCCTGGACTTCCTGACGAGCAGACCCCAGGTGGTGAGAATGGGCAGGCACACCTCCTCCTCACTGACCCTGAGTACCGGGGCCCCCCAGGGCTGCATACTCAGTCCCCTCCTGTACTCCCTGTACACGCAGGACTGTGTGGCAACACACAGTTCCAACATCATCCTGAAGTTTGCAGACGAAACTACCATCCTGGGTCTCATATCTAACAACGATGAGACCGCCTATAGAGATGAGGTAAGGGGCTTGGTAGCATGGTGCCAGGACAACAACCTGTCTCTTAACGTCTGCAAAACCAAGGAGATGATTGTGGATTTCAGGAAGCTACAGAGGGGGGGTCACAACACCATACACATCGAGGGAGCTGCAGTGGAGAGAGTCTCCAACTTCAAATTCCTCGGTGTGTACATCAAGGATGACCTTACCTGGTCCATGCAAGCGGACTCGGCGGTCAAAACTGCCCAGAAGCGGCTTTACTTCTTGAGGAGACTCAAGAAGTTTGGCATGTCTGCCAAAACTCTGAAAAACTTTTATAGATGCACCATTGAGAGCATCCTCTCAGACTGCATCACTGCCTGGTATGGTAGCTGCTCCGCTGCCGATCGCAAGGCCCTGCAGAGTGTGGTGAAGACAGCAGAGCGTATCATCGGCGGCCATCTCCCTTCCGTGCAGGGCATCTACAACAATAGATGCCTGAGAAAAGCACGGAACATTGTCAAGGACCACAGCCACCCAGGCTATGGACTATTCACACTGCTGCCGTCTGGTTGACGCTACCGGAGCATCCGAGCACGGACTACCAGACTCACAAACTGTTTTTACCCCCAGGCTGTAAGGTTTCTGAATCAGCAACACTGAACAGTCGCCATCACCTTGTACTTCACACCCATACAAATACACTTGCTACGTATATATATATATGCACATATTTTTATTTAACTTAATATTCCCCAGCCTGGAAACTGCCTTGTATTTCAAACTGTTGTTAGTTGTTATATGTTATATGTTATAGTGTTATATGTTATTTTTGGTATATGTTATTTTTGTTACCTGTTGTATGCCGTCTACTGCGTAGATGTTGGCTGCCAAGTCGTAAGAATTTCGCTGCGCTGCAGAAATTTGGTGTATGCGATAATAAACACTTTGACTTTGAAAAGAGCGTCTTGCATTGCCCAGGAATGAATCAAAAGTGATATCTACAGTATTGTGATAGGCAAGCCAACAGATCAAAAAATTCTGGCCCCCCACTGACCAGACTGGATGCTCATTGGCCCCCCGGTAATTTGAGTGACAAAAACAACCGAAAACAAATCCAAAAGACAGGGAAGCCTATAAATAGTCACACCCTCACCCTTGAGGGTTCTCCCATGGAACCCTAGAAAAAATATATGAAAGGAATATTTATATAAAAAATATCTGAACCGACATATTTCATAATGTGCACATTATCTGAAAGAATCACAAAAGAATCTGCGAAAAAGAGACTAACGAAAAAACAAGACTTCATTAAGTACAAGCACTTGACAGAACATCTGTCAAACCCCTTTATATGACAAATATATAGACAAGAATGATTATAAGATCAACCAACGAATCAGCCTCTGTCTTGGGGATTTCAAGGATTGTGATCTGTATGGGGAAGCAATGGAATACTACAATTAATATACATAACAATATTGAAGTGCCCAAATAAGGGCTAATGCTTCTTTTTCTACAACTGAATAACTTAACAGCTAGAGGGAGAATGGGATGGAAAATGCACTGGTTGTCAGCAGCCTCAATACAGCATTGGCTCCAACATTACTGCAATCTACCTGCAACCTGCAACTAAAACGATTTGAACAAGGCACAAAACAGTCAAAACAGAGGAAGAGCAAAGGAGGGACTTCATGCGGCCAAACACTTATTGACAATGTTATAAACAAATCAAAATGTCCCCATCTTTCTAAAGATCTATAAGGCGCTACCACCGTTGAAAAGTAAAATAAAAAAACAATAGTCCTGCCCCACCAACCCTAGCAATCAACAGCGGTCTTTTTTTCTTTGCTAGAAGCAAATACCTCTGGACAGCAACGCTTGCCAAGTGCACTGTGAGCTGCACCATGGTTAAGCAGTTGAAGACGGACCCAGGTTGACTCCCATGTAGCAGTACAGATCTAGCTAAAATGCAAACCCATCTAACCCTGCTACTACCAGGTTCATGAGTCGTTGAAACATGTTTCTTAGGCCAAAACTCATGACTTTGTAGGAGAGCACACGGGGGGATAAAGGATGAGATGTTCTGAGTTTCACCTGTTCTGAGTTTCACCTGTTCTGAGTTTCACCTGTTCCGAGTTTCACCTGCCTGAGTTTCACCTGTCACCTTTAGGATATCTAATTGAGTCCCACGTTCATTTTTCTGAAATCGGAACAAGACCTGATCAATTTTTCTAGACATTGTGCAACCAATACAAAGGCAAGACTTTTGACCAATTGAAGGATACTGCGTTGTTGTCATGGCCTACTGGCTATGCCTGTTACCTGCTCTTTTTCCATCTATGTTGTAGGCGTGGCTGCAGCAGGCCATGAGTGGAAAAGTGATTACACCTGGGCCCGGCGTCTCCACGGGCTATAACATCCACCAGAGAGAGAAGAAGGGGGTCGCGCACTGCGCGCACTGCAAGACCGTATCTCGTTGAAACTTAAAACTGTGTCCTCGCAACTTTTTTGTCATGGCTTAGAGTCAAGGTCATGACAAAATGGGGGCTCGTCTCGTTCGGAACCCGGCTGTTAATGTGAGTAGATACTGATCTTTAGAGCCTTTGGCCTGCGTAACGCACCTGCAACATTTCAGCGTCTCATGAACAGCGTTGTTGGTGATCTGGAAGGCTGTGCAGTGTACCTAGATGATGTGGTTTTATACTCAGACTCCTGGCCTGTTCATCTAAAGCGTATGCGTGAACTTTTCACCCGTTTGGCGGAGGCACGGCTCACAGTCAACCTCGCAAAGTGTGAGTTTGCGAAGGCGACTGTGACCTACCTTGGTCGAGTGGTGGGTCAGGGCCAAGTGTGTCCTGTGGCCGCTAAAGTTCACGCTATGCAGCATTTTCCTGTGCCAACCACCAAGAAGGAGTTAATGAGGTTCCTTGGCCTTGTGGGATATTATAGGAGTTTTTGCAAAAACTTCTCTGCTGTTGTAGCTCCTCTGACTAGTCTGCTCCGGGCTAAAGAAAAGTTTATTTGGTCATCTGTGTGTGGGAATGCTTTCCACAAAGTTAAACATCTCCTCTGCTCCGCTCCAGTCCTGTCAGCACCACGCTTGGATCAGCCGTTCAAACTGTACGTGGACGCCAGTCTGGAGGGAGCCGGGGCTGTCCTTATGCAAGAGGATGATCTTGGTATAGATAAGCCTGTTAGCTTTTACTCCAAGAAGTTTAATTCTTATCAGCGGAATTATTCTGTTATTGAGAAGGAGACTTTGGCATTGATTCTGGCGTTGACGCATTTTGATGTTTATGTTGGGGGTAGCTCACCTGTGGTAGTCTTCACGGACCACAACCCCTTGACTTTTCTTAATTCTTTACATTGTCCTAATCGAAGGCTGATTAGATGGTCACTGTTTCTTCAGTGTTATTGTCTGGACATCCGTCACATCAGGGGAACTGACAACGTTGTCGCAGACGCGCTGTCTCGGGCTCCCCTGGAGTGATTTGTCTGTTTTCCCTCTCAATTCATTCCTCTACTCTGAAATTGCTTCCTAGGTGCACCAGTTGCTGGGATCTCAGGGAACGGTACAATGAGCTAGTGGGGTAATGTATAAGGTTTTTGTCAAGTCAGCAGCTTGATGTTTATTACTTCCGGACAGAAGTTGGTTGTTAACACAGTTGTCCGTAGTGATGCGTATTTTTTGCATTTAATGGGGATCTTTGTTTGAATGGTTGTAATTTTGGGTTTAGTTTATTGGTTAAATTAATGTTTAGTTGGGGGCTGTTGGGACTCCAGTTGGAGGCCCGCCTTTTGTGGGAGGGGGTGTCATGGCCTACTGGCTATGCCTGTTACCTGCTCTTTTTCCATCTATGTTGTAGGCGTGGCTGCAGCAGGCCATGAGTGGAAAAGTGATTACACCTGGGCCCGGCGTCTCCACGGGCTATAACATCCACCAGAGAGAGAAGAAGGGGGTCGCGCACTGCGTTGTAATAATAAAAGACCGTATCTCGTTGAAACTTAAAACTGTGTCCTCGCAACTTTTTTGTCATGGCTTAGAGTCAAGGTCATGACAGTTGTTCTCTAGCAAACACCCCCAGGGGGAGACGTGCAGTACAAGGGGAAGCCAGACCAGGTTTACTCTCACATTGATGAGATTGCGCCAAGTCGCGCCAAGTCATGAACTATTACGAACAATTAAACTGAATGCTGTTCACTGAGTTTAGTCAGTGTAACATTACAGCGATTGTAAACATGCATCAATACAATAAATGTAGATACAATTGTTGTTTTAATTGTTATCATAATGCAATAACTGGAAAACATGAAAGGGAGGAAAACGGATGGAAACGCCGTTGAGCAGTGAACACGGGCAATTAAGTTCCCTTACAAAGTTTATGCTAAGGCTGTGGCTCAAGAGGCTAGTTAGCCATGCTACTTAGGCTACTGTTGAAGAGGACATTATGTGCAGGTTATATGCAGGCTTTTATTAGGGCAAGGATGAAAGTGAAACCTTGTAAATGTAGAGGTGTATCTATCCGTAGGGGAAATCTTGTGCTTTTATATTGATATAATATTATAAAGGTAATTCCTTCTATTGGAGAGAAACCGGTAAAGAGCTTAGGCAGGTGGTCCAATTCCACATTTAGTGACTGGTTGCTGAGTTTACAGAATTCATTGTTAAGGCGATCAATACCCTTGATCAGACCCCCTTGCATGATACATTATAAATCGTGGTGCTTGCAGTTTGGGCTTTTGCCAGGAAAATGGTAGCTTTTGACAGTGTATGAAGTTGCTATTTCGGGGGTGGAGAAATTTGAGAGAATGATAAATACGGAAGATCGGAAATGGCTTGTGGTGCCATGTTGTCCAAGTCGTGCATGGGGAAGGAATGATAACCAGCCTTAAGATGGAGTCAGGCTCCAGAGGCCAGAGAGGAGATGATAACCAGCCTGATCCACGAGAAGGAAGAGGAACCTAGAGGAGTAGCAGCAGCTTCTCAAGCAAAGCAAGGGCAATGAATAAACTAGTGTTGTCATGATACCAAAATGATGACTTTGATACAATACCTGCCATAAATATCATGATACCCGATACTTACGTTACGATACCACAAATACCACACAATACCACAAATACGACACAATACCACAAATACGATACGAAACCACAAATACGATACGATACTGGCATATTTGTCTATAATAGTGATAAATAAAACATCTGTATGGTTCCCTTTTTTACCAGCTCAAGATCCACCCTCAGGCTCCACCAGCATGTAGTCTATTGCATCAATTGTGTTTCATTCGTGTGCATTCTGACCACATGATCATATAGGCCACATTAGTGAAATTGTAAGTTATTTTGCATGTATAGCGTTTTCTCTCTACAGTTTAATTTTAAAAATGAATTGGGCTATGTTCTTGCAGCCAAATTGAAAGCTAGATCAACGTCTTAAACGAGGCTACATGCAATAGGGCCATCCGATATCACTTCGGCTAACCTATACTTAAAAAAGGGCATTAAATGCGTTAACATTACTAGTGTGAAAAATGCGGTTTCATTACGTTAACCCTTGCTCTCAAACCTAGACCTGTTAAAGTCTGCTGAAAAGGAGGAAAGGTTTTGTTCATGTACAGTAAGAAATGTGAAGTACTTTTGGTTCTATTGGAGGAACTGCTCTATGTATTATGATCCAACTGGTATATAGTATTGAGCTGCACATTGAATGAAAGGCTATTAGGTATAAGTAAAGTCAGCATCAACTTTGTTTCATTGTCTTGTAAAATATGTATGTTGTGAAAGTGGACAAACACAACAAACACCCTCGCAACCACCACATCAACTGCTTCAATTGCCATTGTAACACGGTAGCACAATAACAATACATCTGTGCAATACTTTCAATCCTTTGGATTTCAGCAGTTCTCAATCCTCTATTGCTGTGGAGCAACCACACTGTGGAAGGCTTCTGTATTTACAATTAACCTTGAATTGCGTAAAAACTTGGAAACCCTTGATGTCATAGAGGCCATGCAATGATAATGTACTTCATTCTTGATGTCATAGAGGCCCTGCAATGATAATGTACTTCATTCTTGATATTTTGCTTTTTCCAGTGACAACAGACATTTGGAGAAGAGAAAAGAGGAGATAAAGAAATGAGAAAATATGATGGAAGATGAACAGATATAAGCGGAAAACACAGACCTCCTGGCAGTAGGACAGGATCTGACTAGGCTCAGTGAAGCATTCTTGACGACCCTGAGGGTCAGACTCCCACCGGCCATTTGCCTGATTCATGTGTAGGAGTGGCCGTCCACAAAACATGGCGATCTGAGGCTCCACCGTCAGCAGACCTGGGCCCTGTGCGTCATCCGTGGTCTGGGGCTGGAAGAATGGGGCAGAGACAGAGATGTCAATCACATGCATTTCATAACTTTAAACTCTAATTCAAATGAGCCATCATCTCTTGTTTGGACCACAGAGTACATTTAAGACATTTATATGTTTGGAAATGAGCCTAAACTTTCAAAAGGAATCTCTGTAATCCTCGTGGAGACAACAGGGAAATGTGTCTTCACAACCAATCATATTGCTTGCTTTTAGAACCCTGGACTCACATACAAGCACGTGCTGACATGACATTCTGACTGGCAAGGATTCTTTTTTCCAGCCCTAACCCTAGTTATTCAGTAAGTCAAACTCAAATGTAGCCAGACCTGTGACTTCAGGCAATATCACAGTAGACTAGCCAGACCTGGAAATGACACCCGTGCTCAGAGGACCACAGTGAAGGCTCTAAGGTAGGAAAGGCTCGAAGGTTGTTGATTTTATTTGTAAAATATGTGCCGCCACCACATTTGGCACACTTACACTCTGTTTTAGTGAACAGCATTCCACCTTCCTTCTGCCAGAGGTCTCAACCCCCGACCCCCTATAGTGTCCCTCAGTGCCCTCACCCTCACCCTCTACCTGTGCCCTCACCCTCACCCTCTACCTGTGCCCTCACCCTCACCCTCACCCTCTACCTGTGCCCTCACCCTCACCCTCTACCTGTGCCCTCACCCTCACCCTCACCTCACCCTCACCTCACCCACACCCTCACCCTCACCCACACCCTCACCCTCGCCCTCACCCTCACCCACACCCTTACCCTCAGTGCCAACAGCATCAACATTCAGCTCTATTTACCATCACATTCGTCTTACCACCAAGACCCTGGGCACCCTTAGGATGTCCCTAAAATGGCAGTTATCACAGAATCAGAGCTTTTTTGAATTCTCTGCATGGCATTCGGTTATAAAAAAAGGAGTGCAGACATTAATGGGTTCTGTGCTGCTTCATTTACAGTGCACTGAGCTGACCACTGCCTCGTAACACGTTTTATCCTGAGTTTTAATGAGCTGCACTATTGCCATAACTGTACAATGCTATTTTGTTATTTGTATAAGAAGCACAACTCCGTCCACTCTGACCACTTTAGACAGATAGATGTTTGTAAGATAGTGTGGTTTACGCTTGGGAATTATGTGATTTACAGCTAAAACTAATTGGAATATCAGCATCTCCTAAAACCTGCACTTTCCACCCATTACACACAGTAGCTAAATGACTGGTATATCGCTCACATTTGTATGTAATTTCTTACATTACTCTGGTAATATCACTCATACTTATAATAACATTTTAACTTAACAGATAATGGCTAATATAGCTAGTTTAGCTGAACCTAACCAGCTAGCTACCTCTAATGACCAGCCAGCCAGCTATCTGCATAGCTGCATTAATGTAAAGAAATTAGAAGATTAGAAGAAATGTTTTAAGTAGTTTACGCTGATGACATGAGATAAATAGTTTTAGTTGTTTTTGTTGCTATAATTGATAAACTGTTCGCTGAGATAAGGTGAATGATGTATATTTAATATTAAATTTTTTTTTATAAAAAGATTCCACCCTTTGGCCCACAACACTAAGAAGGTAGGTACCCCCATCCCCTTCTCTGCTCATGATGGCTTGCTAGTACCAGGGGAATATGATAATCAGACTTAAAAATCATATCAGACTTTTCATATGTGTAACGTTCATTGCACATCACAGCCCCACATGTTGCTTACACCTGTAACCTAGGACTCACCCAAAATGAAGGCCACTGCTTCTAGCTTTGTCAATAAGGCATCACTCCTATGTTAAGACAATTAGATTTAAATCATAGAATAGCATAGGAATATAGCAATTGCTAAACTGAACCATCAAATCCCACCTATCACTCAGAAAGTCAAACTACATGTCCAGTGACAATCAAATATGAATTACAACTAGGTAATATGATTTAAACTATGGCTGACTACTTATTCAGCCTCTCTCTATGACCTGGAGAGAATATCCAAAAGTTACTAGCTAATAAGGTATTGAACTAGATATATAGGTCATACCAATCAGTGTTACAATGTTTTTGTTAAAGAACATCCATAATCAGGAAGATAGTTACTGTGATCCAAAAGAACCATTCATTGAAAATGGAATGATAAAATCAAATGCTTCTAGACCTACAATATGCAAAGGGCCGGAACAGTGGAATTTATCATGCCTTCCTATTGACATACTTATTACAAGTCATGCATTCTCATTTTTGTGAACAAAAACTACTTACAAAAGAATTAAAGCCTGTGCCTTAATTCACTGGCATTAAATGGATGCAAGCATATTTTAATAGTTTAGTGGAATTTAGAGGAAAATCTCAGCTGCCCTCACTCCAGCCATCTCCCATCCACAGTAACATAATGATTACATTCATCTCTGACATCATTCTGATTATTGAGGCAATTACGCATTTGGTTGTGCCACTCCTCCATCAGCTTTTGTTTGCAATCTTTCTGAATTATAAAATACAGCCTAAAATATAGGCCCAAGCAACAGCATGACCCTTTGAATGACAGAATATTTTAAGCCGCAAAATTGTTTACAATGTGTTACAGTAAAATTTCAATGAGCAATCCGACACTGAATGTATGCTATTAGGCTAAACAGGCGAAAACAGTTGACTGTAACCTACCTCGTCATTTGCTCTGATGCGATGGAACAATAATATCAGCAATATGGGTGACATTTTCCGGTTCCCTCCGCTCGTTCAGATTCTGCTTTGTTGTCTCGAAGGCGTTATCAATTAATCTTCAAAATGTTAAGCGTTTTGTCAGTAACTGTAATGCGAAAATGACTCTGTAATATGTCACGTCTATATTGCTGCTTCTGAGGCCGTCACAGTAGGCTATTCCTGTAGCCGCCTGTATGATAATGACACAATGAATTCACATAATGGATTCTTCTACGGATGCTCAACTGGTATTCACTGACAGGAGAGACGAGAGACTCCTAACGGACATTAGTGAGAGCTATGCAGGGTGCGGCTAAAATGAACTGCGAGCTCGAAACAGAAATGTTGCATGGAGCACTTGTGAGGTACAGAAACGTCCTATAGCCTAACTGGCGTATGCTTTAAAACAAGACGCATCGTCCCGAAGCTGTCTGACAGGATTTCTACCATTCGATTTTTCAATTTGTATGTGTGCTGTTAAGTCCGCTCCTTGTCTCCACTGCCTATCTCCATGTATTAAATCACTACATAGGTGTGGCACCATGGCGTCAAATGATTTTTTTCTGAATCACATTTTAATTAATATGCAAGTTCATCCCCAGCTCCACCCTGTGCATATTTTTCAAAAATGCTTAAAAAAATAGAAAAGAGGCTGAGCAGGGTGCGTAGAAACTCATGGGAATTTATCCAGCAGTAAATGAAAACGAGATTCACACTCAAGGGCAGGGGCTAGGGGAGGTGGGACGCACATTTTATGACGTAGGGAAGTCCCAAACCACACTGTAGATGGCGGTGTTGAGCCATTTTCAACCCATAAAATGGAGATTTTTACAGTTTTTCACAATTGTTAACACACGTTTTTCAAAACAATAACGGCTTTCTCAAAACTGCACACAGAAAACTGAAAACCTCAGACACAAAATGCTAAACCTGACACTCCCTTTGCAAGATGACTCTCAAATCAAATCTGTTACAGTTTTTCTCGATTGCTTACACACATTTTTTGAAAGGATGCCTCGTTTTCTCAAAACTCTAAACACAAACCCCTAAACCAGTCACACAAAATGAAAAACCCTTTAAATCTCCTGCAAAATGCTACCTTGCTTTCAAAACAGTGTTATGTCACCTCAAACGGGTATTTTGTTTTCAAATGACAAACACAGACCATTATATGAGTAGACATTCTACGCATCGATTGAACACTGATGTGCTCAATGGAAAACACTACTATGAAATGGGAAAACACCAGTATGAAGGCCTTATCAGGAGCATTATGCCTTTTCATGTCCAGTGTTACTGTACGCTTTCTCCTGTTGTAAAATATTTGAGTAAAAACATTATACAGTTACAATATAATACAACACACAAATATACAGTAAACAACTAAAATATTTCTTTATTTTTTCCAAAAGTGCTGTAGCCTATACATCACAGCAAACACAACTGAATGTGTAAATGTGCACAGAACAAACAAAAGGATATAGGCCAGTACAGTCAGCAAAAAAAAATAAATAAATAAAAAAGGACAAAAAACTACTGCATCCTGTTCTAGCTCAAGACAATATTGACAATGTTGTATCAGAAATAGACCTACACAGTGTTCTGAAACAATTGAAAATAACATTTGATTGGATTACAATACAGTACAGTAATGTGTCAGTGCTGATTGGACGCAATCAGTTGTGGAAATTTATATGACATACTTGCACATAGTCATAGCATAATTGTTTGACTCTGTCGGAGTTTCTGACAAAAGGCACCCTGTACACCTGCTTCATTCTCAAGGTGTTCCGCCTTAGAACACAGTCCACTGTAGCTACGCTCACTGTATTGATGTTTAGGAATATGTCTTGGTCATCAATGGTTGCACTTTGTATTTGTTTACGTAATTTTACAAATACAGTACAATGGAAAATACTCTAAATACAAGAATACTATGCTCCTGATAAGGCATTCAAACTAGTGTTTTCCTGTCATAGTAGTGTTTCTTACCTATTCCCTCTTCTGAATGTCCGGAGCAACTGAGAAGTTGCTTATGTTTGGTTGACCACAGTGGCCCGAATCTCATCAGAGATAATGGCTCTCCTTCTTGTTCTTTCTCTTCCTCCTCTTCCTCCTCCTCCTCCTCCTCTTACTCTCACTCCTCTGCCTTTCTGATCACCTCTCACTTCAATATTTCCATCAATTGTTCTCCAAACCAGGAGCTAACCTGTGGCCATCATATTGCATTCAAATTGCACAACAGGCTTGGAAAGGGAAGTTTTGCCATTTGAATAGCAGTGTGTTCTGTCTGAAAACAAGGAGGTTTTGGCATTGATGAAGTGTGCAAAGTAGAGAGGATGGTGTTTAGTGTTTTGAAGAAAGTGTGGCTAACAATTGAAATCTGTGTCTAAAGCAGATCATTGTGCTTATAGTTTAGCAGAATTGGTTTAGGGAGTTGGCACATGAGTTACAGGTTGTGGTCATTGTGTTATAAGTTCCAGTTTTTGTGTGTAATCAATCGAGAAAAACTGTAACTGTTCACAAAATGGAACTCGTGTTTTCATTTGGTACACAGCCATATTTTCAAAAGATACACACATACTGTACATTCATTGAGTAAACACAACTAAGCATTTGCTGCACTACCAAGCATTTAAAGCACACTGAAGTGCAAAATTGAAAACACAATCATCGAAATGGAACACACCATATGAATGACAATGACTCTGGAGAATGAGCCATTTCTCCTTTTGTAAAATGTCTCAGTGTAGGCCTACTTTTTTCATAATCAAACATAAAACAGCACACAAATATGCAGCAAAAAAAGTTTTATTTCGGTACACACAGAGAACAGTACAGTACTGTAAACCGTGTGATACCGTTGTTCTCACAAACCATATTTACAATTTCAGTCTCCTGTTCGGCGGTGAAAGTGTGTGTTCTTCCTCCACGGTGTGGTTCTCTTTCAGTCCTGCAAAATACAAATACTGTGAGCACACTGTATTCAATTGATATGCAGTATTACAGTACACAAGGCAAATATATTTCTTACCTGTTCTCCATCCTGAAGGTTCTAATGATGGCATCAACTGTGAAGCGGCTGAGATTTGGTTGGACACTCTGGCCAGCCTCCCTCATGCTCAAACCATGGTTGAGCACATGGTCTACCACAGCGGCCCAAATCTCATTAGAGATGACCATTCTCCTTCTTCTTTCTCCTCCTCCTCCTCCTCCTTCTTCTCCTTGTCCTTCTCATCCTCTTCCTCCTCCTTGTCCTCCTCCTCTCACTCTTACCCCTCTCCTTCTCTGGTTGTTGATCTCTTCAAAGTTCTCCATTGTTTACCAAACAAAACAGAGGCTCAAGGCACTTTTATGCTGCAGTCCTCATTGCAAATTGCTCAACCGACCTGAATGTTTAGAGATTTGACTATTCGTGTGTTGTAGGTTGATGCTTTGAGATTTTACTTGAGAAGTGTATGCAACAACTGAACATTGTGTGTAGTGTTTTGACAACAAGGTGATGTTCGCTTTTTGTGTGTTAACAACTGTGAAAAACTGTAATTAGCATTCCGAAACAGATCAGATTTACATCTACAATTTTCCTATCAGCATATTAGGCTAAACATCAGCATTCTATACAAAATAATCAGTACATTAAAATAGGTGTCAAATTAAACAATACTTTTAATGCAAGACAAGTTCCTAGCAGACTTTACAGCTAATCACAGTGTGTATATATACAGAACCACGTGGTCAGGTGAAAAATATAAATAAACTTTCTGCCCATTGATAAAACTGTACCACAATCATCACAATACATACTAACATACCAAGTACATGTAATACATCGAAGTTCTCAACATTCATTACATTTTCTAATTTGAAAGGTTATGTATTGTGAGGGGCATTTTGTACAGTGGACCTACCGCAGACAGGCATACCGCTTCTGTCTGGGTATGGCAACACCACTTGAATATAACCTACAGACCTGCAGTACATCACATCTCCAAAGGTGGCTCTACCACACCAACACTAACTAAACCTGCACAATTATGGCGAAACTCATATTATTGTCAACTTACATTTCCAACTCCGTTACACCTGTCAAATAAAATGTTAAAAAGCTAGCATAAATAAACGAATTGCCCTCTTGGCTTGACTGTTCATTTCACATGGGGTTTAATTTTGACAACACGTCACTTACCTTGAACATCTGCTGCTCATGTCATGAAGTGACACTTACTGGCCGTAACAGAATGCGCAATGCAAAATATACAAAACAATATACCTACCACACCAATGCAGTAGCCTAGAAATGCTAGCCCCCCTGAACACTTCTTTGTATGCATCATGCTACATGTTATTGAAATGACTTTCTGATAACAAGAAGCAGACAACTGAATTTCATGTTCGAATTCCTTTATTTAAGAAATTGTTACGAAGAAAAGAGCAATCGTCCTCGCAATTTCCATTCATCTGGGTTACAACTGGGCTGTCCACCTCCCAGCAGTGAGCCTGTTTGAATGAGGCCATTCATACTTTCATGAGTTAGTCCATGTCCACGAAATACAAAAATATTACTACAAAATATTTCAGAGGAATAGTACATAACCTTGGTGATAGAAATTATTACCAAAAGGTTTCAAATGAATGTCTTTGAAACAAATCTATTTACTCTGTGAAATAATCTTGACAGTGACACATACCTGCTCTGAAATTGAAGTTATGTACTGACAGGTGAGTAGCCTACTTAAACATTACAGTCATAGGTAGAGCCATCAATAAATACATGGGTGCTGTGGGGAAGAGATGTACAGGTATACACATAATGTGCACATGGCATTACTACTTAAGATAAACACATAACATACACATAAGAATACGAGTTATTATTTCAGATGAACTACACTTACCTGTCTTAAACAAAAGACAACAACAAACACGTTTAAATGTCTATGAGCACGAGCATATAATCTCTCTGAACATACGGTTCAAACCGTGGAAAAATGGTTGGTGCTGGATATTGCTAGCCCCTCTATTTTCTCGGTAGTCAAGACCATATGTCTATGGTCAAGCCCACGTCGGGGCTCGTCCCTATCTTCCGCTCTTACAAAGTAGCCTACATGGCCAGATCTTACCGATTGGGTCATGTCATCCTCCCACAGGCGATTTACCATCCCCAGAGATTTAAGGACAGGCGGAGTTTTTCACTATGGCACTTCTTGACACCAGTAGCATCGTTCAATTATTTCCCAAGGATGTAGACTGCGGAGGCCGGAGGTAGATGTTTCAGATGTTTATTGCCTATTCAATTAGGCAAAGGGCAGTAGGAGGTGTCTAATAAAACTACAAGCCCCTGAATAAACTGTACGACAAATAAATAAATTCGATAGCCTAGGCTACTCCTTCACTCGAAGCTCAACCCGTTTCACTCTCAGTGTAGCCTACTCTTCTCAGCTCTGAAAAGAATCAAACGTAGAACTCCCATAATTAATTGAGAAGACACACGTGCGCACCCACATACAGTCACTAAATCACTCAGGTGAAATAATAGTTAGGCAGGGGGTATATGCTACAGGCATCGTGAACGTTTTAAAGTCTTATCTTCAGTGGTCATGTTTTCCTGTGTGATCTTATTGAATGTTAACGAAATGAATCATAATTAACGTAGCACAACATTGATTAGGCTATTCTACATATGTCGAGACTAAAACGAACGGAGGTGAGGAATCTTGCCATACCTGTCTGTCTCTCACCTGAGGGGTCAGGCTCAGCCGCCTCGTTTGGGCGTGGAAGAAGCAAGGACCTGGAAGCTTCTGAAAGTCTGGTTGGCTATTTTTTTTTCATTTCGCTTGAGTTAAAAAATGCTAAAGTGGTAAAGGTACATTTACACGCTACCCGGTTGGTTGAAGGCCGTTTTTTGGCCATACATTTTTTTATCCATCAAGCCCTCACGGCAGAATCCTAGACTCTTTTTAGCCTACTTTTCAAGGTAGACTAGCCTACAGGTCACACACCCTGGATTATTCTACGCTACAAGGAAAATGAGCTCTGCACGGTATAATCAGGTAGGCTGTATCCTAATCAATGCTTGTAGGCTACTTGCTGTACTAAGCTACTATCTATGTGGAGAAATGCATTTTTCCAGCCTGCTACCCTAAAGCTAGTGTTATGAAGAAAATATATTTGAGTATTAAGGAAGGCTACCGAATCAAAAGCTGTCAAAGTCGAGAGAAAAAAGTTAAACTTGTTTGCAAGGCACAGTTCATACAAGTTCATAACTGATCCATAGCCTAGTTCACGCACGACATGGCCTTTTACAACAGGTTTGATAGGTCTACCTGGTCTGAAATTGTTGTGCTTTAGATCTAAAGCCTACAATCCTTAGGACTACACCTAGCCTATATGCGTCAGCAAATCCATTCAAAACATTGAATCCGAAACAGACCACCCTTTTGTTGAATTTCGCTATAATGATTGCTTAATTTTTATTTCAATTAGAAAGAGTTTGAAAACTATAGGTCTACAATCTTGGCTTGTAAATACAGTAGTTATGATGTACAGTGTGGAGACTCAGTTAACAGACTCAAGTTTTTCTGAGTCCCTCACTAAACAGATCCGGGTTAAGGAGTCCTTTGAATCACTTGACTCAGTATCACTGTTTACTACCGCGCACTTGTGCACTTTCAGTGCTTAGGGCAGATTTTCTCAAAGTGTGGGGCGCGCCCCACTGGTGGGGCGTAGAGACGTGACAGCGAATGGACTCGATGAACGGGGTATATATTTTTTTACCCCTGATCTGTGGCGATGCTTTTCTTTCTAGACAATAGATTTTGATTGACGTCGGCGTATTTATTGCAGCGGGACAATTAAAAAAAAAAAAAAAACTTTCCCGGCGCATGAAAGTGTAGTTAGGGAGGTGTAAGCTACTGTTCCCGCTACGTGTTTTACAGTGTTGACGTAGTTGAACAGTCAGCCAAACTCGATTTAACGAGCCAGGTAGCGAGCGCCTTGCTCCTTTATTGATGTCAGGTGAAAACTTATGAGTGAAACTGTAATACACAAGGAACGGAAAATAGTTAGAAGGTATCTTAACTAAACACAGCAAGCTACTATTAGATTGTTACGACTTGGCTCTTGAGCTGCAACAAATGAAGAGCCAGACCACAGAGTTGTACAAAAATATTTGTAGAAATTAAACGTAGGTCACTTAAACATATCTATCACAGTGTGAGACAGCGAAAAAAATTAGTCATTGTTTTTGAAGGTGCGAGAAAAGGCATAACTTACTAGATATGTGCGTAACTATATTACTGTCACAGTTGTTCCCTATCCCACAAGACGAGTATTTTTGTGATATCAAAGTAAAAGTTGCTGTTATAAACTTTGCTTGCTGTCAATTGTTTTTAGACTTTGTTTTTGTTAATACTAGATGTGACTCTTATTTGCGTTTGGAAGCGGTGTATTTTGTTACACGTCCAGGACCAAGGGCCCATGGTTTCATAATCAGTCCATGTGTGCATGTCCATAACAACAATACACTACAACATTAACATGAAATCACTCCAAGCAATATACATTTGCTGACCCAAATAAGTGGCATGGTGGCTCAGGTGCTTGCACTGCCGCCTCACAGCAAGAAGGTCATGTGTTCGATTCCCGCATGGGTCGCTGTTGGCTCTGGGGGCAGGTCCTTCAGTGCTCAGGTGGGCTATCTCCCGGGCCTTTCTGTGTGGAGTTTGCATGTTCTCCCCGTGTTCACAAGGGGTTTCCTCCACTAAGAACCCCAACAGAAAAACATGCAAAAGAACAGAACACATGTCCATCCCTGACAGTTCACTTCACTTGGTCCCCGGGCGCTTACAAGCTGCCTACTGCTCCTGGGGGGTCCTGGAGTCGCCCTGTGTCGCCTCCATATATGCACGTGTGTGTTCCAGTGTGTCGTGTGTGCCATTAAAACCTGACAATTATTAAGATGTTATTTGTTATTACTTGAGGTTATCTCATTTCATGGGAGCGTTGAGGGACAGGTGGGGCTTGAAAAGGCCCCCTTGGTCAAAGTGGGAAATGACAGAAAAAGTTTGAGAACCACTGGCTTAGGGTGTTCACACTGACAGAACCAGCAGAATTCAGGGCACTGAAATGTTGTGGCGAGAATACTAATACACTACACCTTTTCTTTCAATCAGAAGACCGGAGACTGGATGTAGAAATCTGGAGGTTTATTATTGTAATCAAAGAGCTACAATAAGGAGATGGTCCATGGATTAGCTCAATCTCATTGTATGAACGTTTTGCATGCCATTTTAAGGCCTGTAGATCGTGGGGTGTGTTCTATCTAGCTGTTTGCCAAAACCAATCAGAATGAACTATTCCCTCTCCTCTAACTCCCCTGAGTACTCCTGTGTGTGTGTGTGTGTGTGTGTGTGTGTGTGTCTGGATCCCCTGAGACTCCCTGACATCCTCTGAGACCCCCTCCTTACCGGCGGTTTCCTGGAATGTGTGTCGTGACTTTATTGCTGACTTGCTAACATCAGTGAATCATGTCTAAGTTACTGCTTCCCGCCTAGTCTGCCCTTCCTAAAGTGAGACTCATACTGATGAGTTAATCCATGTTCATCTTAACATAAAAAATATCCCACAGAAAGTACCCGGATGGCGCACTGCAAACGGTAAAAAAATGCGGTGTGAAAGGATGGACACTACTCGCCCTAAACGGGCGCCATCTTAGCTACGTAGTGGAAGAGGAGGAGCCCTTTCGGCAGCTTTCCAGTTTGGAAAGTTGGCTGACTGACGCCTCGCAAATCACTTCAACCATTATTGCTGGTTACAATAACTGTGTTATCTGATAGTACAGTGTCGGTGACTTTAACTAATCTAAGCGAGAAAACGCCAAAAGATGTACATTTACATACAAAACACGGCCGTCAGCAGAGTTTGGTCTGCCATCTTTGTTTAAAATTTCCAGTTGGCCTGGAGAAGGCTGGCGCACAGATTTATGGGTAAAAGGCTTGCACATTTGCGTCACTAACACTAATCAGCGACAGAACGCACTACAGATGTAAGTGCACTGTATTGCAGGGCACTGCATTGCAGTGTACTTCGTAAAGTGTGTGGTAATAGACATGTATAGAAATTCCAATGGTGAAACAACTAAATAAGTAAATCAATTCAAATTTGAGAGTTACATTACAGTGAGAGGGTCAGTTTACAGTTTGTGTAGTTGTAATTTTAATTTAGGAAATGAAATGCTGCATTTTGATCTTGTTAAAAAATTATGAAACATTAGCTATTTGTAACATTAGTTCAAAATATTTATATTCAGGTAGCAATAGGCCTATATTTAGCTTGCTACACAAAAATGAGCTATGCTTACAACGTTTGTGAGTTAGCCTAATAGGTTTGCCTATATTGCAGTATTTATCTTGAACTTGACGTGATGAAGTCAAATCTGCAGTTTAGTCAATCTGTGCACCATATGCATCTATTAGGGACAACAGAGCCTGCCACTGATCCACTCATCCACTCATCCACTGATCCACTGATCCACTCATCCACTCATCCACTGATCCACTGATCCACTGCCACACTCAAGTAGCCTACAACTACTCTATTCTCACAACTCATACGGCCAGCATCACTCATTCAACTAGTATATGCCATGATAGAAGTGTGACAAATCTAAGACCATAATTACTGACAGCAGATTATGCTATGCATTGACAAACACAGGCTAACAGGTGTCCTGTTGGACTGAAGGAGCGCACGGTGGCACAATGTGCTGTTCCTACTTCTGCATAAAGTATTCATGGGAGTGGAGAGGGAAAAGTGAGAGTCTCAGATGAAACAGTCGGAGGAGATGTGTAAGGAGTGACTCATTACGTGTTTGCTTGTATGTGTGGAAAAGTGAGAGTTTCAGATGAAACAGTCTGAGGAGATGTGTAAGGAGTGACTCATTACGTGTTTGCTTGCGTGTGTGGAAACTGGTGAGAGTGCATGTCTGTTTTGCAGTGAAATGTTCTGGCTTTTAAAAGCAGGTATAATCCACGTAGCGTATCTGATGCATGCATAAGGGGGAAGTCCGATGTCTCAAATGGTATCTCGATCTAAATATCCCACCAAGAGACCACTGGAGAGAGGCCAGAGCATTCTCATTTCTGTTTTTATTTTAGCTGGGTACTTTCTGTGCCTTCTCATATTTTGGATGAAGCAACATTTTAGATGAATTTGAAGAAAAGAAAGTTCACCTCCATGAAACACTTATTATTATTATTATTATTATTATTATTATTATTATTATTTGCATTTAATTCATGGCTCAGGAAACACTGACACTCCTGGCATACATACAAATAAACAAATCTTTGCACTGATCCAACTAAAGCATCTACAGTGCTGTGGTAAGTATAATAAACATTTGTTTCATTATTAGGCTGACTGTAATGCCACTGCTGCAAATATTGTTAAATTTAAGCAGTACAACTGAAAACTCCTGTAAAAATCCACTTGAAAAAAGATTCTGATTCTACAGAGGAAACGATATTTGGACTTTTGATTGAAATAAGAATATATCAACAATTCTGATGGTGGTGGTTCATACTGAGCACGACTGTTTTGTTTTACTGTAGAACAGTAACTGTGCAGCTGCTTAGCTATTTGCTGTGCACAAAATGATTTAGGTAATTAAGAAAGCTGTAGATAATTACCTCCGCCAAGGAGGTTATGTTTTTTGTCTGGTTTGTCAGTCCGGACTTGGGCCAAGGAAGAGTCCATAATATTTTGGAGCCTATCTATCCGACTCACAAGGAACATCCACAAATTTACTTTCACTTTCACCACCGCTGTGAGATACAACATTTGGCCCTGGCGGGGTTCTGTACTCTCCGAGTGCACTTGTAGTTAAAGAAGTTATTGCTGCTGTGCTACCTGCATAAATTGCACTCCGTGTGGAGACAGCATGGGTCCTGCTGCTGTGTGATGCTACAGCTATGGAATAGTCAAAGAAAAGGAGTAGACATTCTCCATATGTTTGTTCAGTGCAAGTTGTATGTGAGTTGGTAATGCTGTGATACTGAAGGAGATGGAGATGGAGATGGGGCGACAGTGGTACAGGAGGTAGAGAAGTCGTTTAGTAATCAGAAGATTGCTAATTCGATTCCCACTGTCGAAGCGTCCTTGAGCAAGACACCGAACCCCTAATTGCTCCTGATGTGCAGTGTGCCATCAGTGTAAATGTAAAATGTGTATACATTGTAAGTCGCTTTGGATAAAAGCGTCTGCTAAATGACTAAATGGAAATGGAAATGGAGCTGCTGAGCTCTGGGAGGAGGTGACGCTCAGCCCGGTGAGCTCTGGCACAATTTAACCCCCCGGTCCAAGCACCGTTTTTTTGCTCGCTTGTGCCATTTTGAAGGCAATGTTTTCCTTTGTCATTTGTTTTGTCTTGCTGTCTCTTTTTTTCTCCTTCATCCATTGAGTGGGTGTAATATTGATTAGATCTCTCTGTTTAATGACACCTCAGTAGCATGTATAGCAACTTCCTGATAGCTAAACTTTAATTTGCTTATCAACTATAGGGGCAACATGAGCATGTCACTTTTCTGACCAATCAAGAGAAGGTGACATCCAAGAGGAGGGTGATCGTGGTGTTGGGTGTCATCCTAGCACTACTGGTTTTTGGGGCTATTTTAGGGCTGCTCATTTGGAGGTTCAGAGGTAAGCAAACCCTTTTTTTTTATCAGAGGTCAAACGCTATTTGATTCAACATGAAGCGATTAGGTTTAACATGAAAGATCATCATTATATGAAATACATTTTTATTACCAATTTAGTTTCAAGTGTGACGTTTGTCATTTGATGGTAAACCTCAACTAAGGGTATCGTTCATTTACACACATGCATGTGATCAGGCCAAGATAATACTGAGGAAGGTGCCGCTCTGAGCCAGAAGCGGAAACCAATGGTGAGGGTCTTCAGTGGTCACATGCAGTTGTCTGGAGTTCCATATATGGATACTCTAGAGGATCCCACCAGCATACAGTTTGAAGATATGGCTAACACGTTGGAAGACACTGTGAGTAAATGCATGTCCTTTTAGTGAACCTCTAGAATCTCTCCAGTGAGCATTATCAATGACTGTGTACTCCCACAGTACCCCACTACTTGTTGTCTTGTAAGTGGTATAATGTGTTTTCAGGTTACCCCTTGCAAAGCGATGCACTGTACTGTTATTCATAGGCTTTTTGTTATTATCAGAGAGCATGCAAAACCATATTCAAAAGAAATAAATCCATGAGTTGTAAAGGAGCGTATTTATTCTTAGCGCGGTGATATTTACTATAGCAGGATACAGACTTTCCAGCAACAATATGGGCCTAAGTCCTTTTTTTTATATTTCTTTCTTCACCTATAGTTGACCCAAACATACAAGAAAGACCCCATCCTTACCAAGTTCTTCACCAAGTCGGTCATTTCAGCCTTCAGGTAGGACTCGAATTCTTCTGATTTTGTAATGCTTTCCTTTATGATTTCTTCCATGACATTAGCTAATACTGTAGGTTCCGTGAGAAGCGCACAACTCAGTTTATTCTTTTTTGTGTTAAACTGAAGCGTCTCCAATAAAACACTGTACCAAATACAGCTGTTGTCCAAGAAATACATAAAAATGTATTAAATGGACATTAAACTGTAACATACCTGAGCAAGCGACAAAGAATGTACATTAAAACAAGAACTGCAGTATAGACTTGGGCAATTCTTACAATATATCATACAATATCACTCAATACAAGATAAATTTACAATATATTAATTGAAGTGGTTACTAGGTGGTTGCTAGGGTAAATGAGGTGGTTGCCAGTGCATTGTTAGGGTAGTCATGGTGGTTGCTATGGAAATTGAAGTGGTTGCTATGCTGGTTGCTGGGGCGATGCTAGGTAGTCATAGTGGTTGCAAGGTTGTCATTCTTGTAGTGGTCGCTAGGTTGTTGCTAGGGTAATTGAGGTGGTTGCTAGTCATGGTGTTTGCAGTATGTGCATGCGTATCAAAGCATAACACTATAATGTTGAAGTTACATTAAATAAATAAATAAGTGGCACCTTTTTCATGTAACTAAATTATTTTATTAGAATTAGTTGATGGTGTCTCTTTTATAAGGGACCTACACATTTTTTTTTAATTAATATGTAATAAATGTTGTTTTGATTTAACACATTTCATTCATGTGCAACTGATGTCCACATCACAATAAAGGCTCACCAGTATTTGTCTTTTTAGTGAGGGTATTAAGGCTTACCACTGGGTGCAGTTTGACATTCTATTTGTCTTTTTAGTGAGGGTATTAAGGCTTACCACTGGGTCCAGTTTGACATTCTATTTGTCTTTTTAGTGAGGGTATTAAGGCTTACCACTGGGTGCAGTTTGACATTCTATTTGTCTTTTTAGTGAGGGTATTAAGGCTTACCACTGGGTCCAGTTTGACATTCTATTTGTCTTTTTAGTGAGGGTATTAAGGCTTACCACTGGGTCCAGTTTGACATTCTATTTGTCTTTTTAGTGAGGGTATTAAGGCTTACCACTGGGTCCAGTTTGACATTCTATTTGTCTTTTTAGTGAGGGTATCAAGGCTTACCACTGGGTGCAGTTTGACATTCCTGCTGAAGATCTGGAGATGCTTCCGGAAGTGTCAGAGGAGCGTATGATGGAAGTACTGAGTTCGCAGATCCAACATGGCAAACAAATTCAGGAGTTGACTGTCACTGATATTACCGTGTCACGTAAGTATGACCAAAATGTAAATTTAATGGAATTTTAATGGGAAGTGTTGTAAGGATTAATGCTTGCAGGACTGTCTTTTTTAAGTTCCTACCCAAATCGTGTAAAACATATTTAGTTTTCTGACTAAATGCATTTATAAAAATGTGAAGTGTGATTGCGTGGCAGCATCAGAGGACGTGATGTTTTTTTTACTACAGTGCCCTCCAGAAGTATTGGCACCTTTTAGTAAAAATGAGCAAAACGAGATGCGAAAAAAAAGTTCTTTATTGTTTATCTTCATGATCTTTCATTCAAAATATTCACAAAAATCTAACCTTTAATTGAAGTAACATAATTGAAAGAAACATTAAATTCTAATCATGAAACAAATATTTTTCTCACAATATTTTGTGCAGCCTCCCTTTGCCAAGATAACAGCTCTGTCTTCTATAATGCGTGATAAAGTTGGTGATCACATGGCACGGGATCTGAGACCATTCCTTTATACAGTATCTCTCCAGATCCTTCAGATTCCGGGAGAGAAAGAGAGACCCACTCATACTTTACCGGGCGGAGTTACTGTGCATGTTACTAACTACCCGGCCAAAAAACAATGCGGCTGCACCCCAGTGTTAACCACAGGGCTGACATTTTACAAAATGAATGTTTAAACCGCAGTTAATAATCTGGGAAATGATGGTAATAGGTCTGCCAGCACAGGGACATCATGCCTTAGAATCACATGATATGGTTATCCATTACCCCCTGTGACGATGTGATCGTCCCTACGGTTGAATATGCTCTCTGGCTGCCATGCCATTGAGCCGGGCTCTTTGGTGTGGCGGTCAGAGCGCATGTTGGGCACCCTGTAGACCCGGGTTCGAGTCCGGGTGGGCTGACCACGCTCTCCCTTCGCTACACCCCCACACAAAGCAGATAAGCCTGCCTGTCAACCAGCAGAGGAATATGAGCAGTTAAATGCTCACTCACATCCTCATGTATGCATCACACCATCACTCTTCCCAAACTTGTAAGCTACTATGAGTCTAAGCCCTTTTGGTGAACAAAGTTTTGGCTGCTTCCAGAATCTACCCTGTGTCTTACCTACCCCTGACCTAATCAGGTACAGGGCCTAAAGACGGTTACTACTAGAAGGTGCACTAGTTCAGCTTTTTGTGTCAATCTCTCAATTCTCCACATATTTCTCTCTCTTTGTCATTGTCTTTTGTGTGCTTTATGTAGGCACAGACCCTAGGATGGCCAGGAACCCCCGAGCAAGTAAGTAGAGCTCTCTTCTGATGTATGAACTAACTCAAGTCAGTAGTAGAGCTCCCTTAACCCTAACCCTGATGGATGAACTCAATTAAGTAGTGCTCTCTTCTGATGAACTAACTCAAGTCAGTAGTAGTGCTCTCTTCTGATGTGTGAACTCAAGTCAGTAGTAGAGCTCTCCTCTGATGGATGAACTCAAGTCAGTAGTAGTGCTCTCTTCTGATGGATGAACTAACTCAAGTCAGTAGAGCTCTCCTCTGATGTGTGAACTCAAGTCAGTAGTAGTGCTCTCTTAACCCTAACCCTGATGGATGAACTAACTCAAGTCAGTAGAGCTCTCTTCTGATGTATGAACTAACTCAAGTCAGTAGTAGAGCTCTCTTCTGATGTGTGAACTCAAGTCAGTAGTAGTGTTCTCTTCTGATGGATGAACTCAAGTCAGTAGTAGAGCTCTCTTAACCCTAACCCTGATGTGTGAACTCAAGTCGGTAGTAGAGCTCTCTTCTGATGTCTGAACTCAAGTCAGTAGTGTTCTCTTCTGATGTCTGAACTCAAGTCAGTAGTAGTGTTCTCTTCTGATGTGTGAACTCAAGTCAGTAGTAGAGCTCTCTTCTGATGGATGAACTAACTCAAGTCAGTAGTGTTCCCTTCTGATGGATGAACTCAGGTCAGTAGTAGTGCTCTCTTCTGATGTGTGAACTCAAGTCAGTAGTAGAGCTCTCTTCTGATGTCTGAACTCAAGTCAGTAGTGTTCTCTTCTGATGTCTGAACTCAAGTCAGTAGTAGTGTTCTCTTCTGATGTGTGAACTCAAGTCAGTAGTAGAGCTCTCTTCTGATGGATGAACTAACTCAAGTCAGTAGTAGAGCTCTCTTCTGATGTGTGAACTAACTCAAGTCAGTAGTAGAGCTCTCTTCTGATGTGTGAACTAACTCAAGTCAGTAGTAGTGCAGCTCTCTTCTGATGGATGAACTAACTCAAGTCAGTAGTAGAGCTCTCTTCTGATGTGTGAACTCAAGTCAGTAGTAGTGCTCTCTTCTGATGGATGAACTCAAGTCAGTAGTAGAGCTCTCTTCTGATGGATGAACTCAAGTCAGTAGTAGTGCTCTCTTCTGATGTAGGAACTCAAGGAGCCACTTCATGTCATTACCACTTCAGCTTGAAACATAGAGACCAAAGAAGAGGGTCACATTATAGCAAGAACATAAACTAAACATTCAAATGAAATGTCATTAAGTAAAGCAAAATGTGCTGCCAACAGCAGTGGATCATCAGGGCAAAGCATCATGGCGGCCAATAAATGATTATTTCTGATTTCTGTCTGATGTTTCATGTAGAACATCATATACAGTACTATTCAAAAGTTGGGACAGACCTTCTCATTCAGTGTTCTTCTTTTTTCATTTGTATTATGTTCTACTTTGTAGGTTAATACTGAAGAGATCAAAACAATTAAAGAACAGATGGAATTATGTAGTAAACCAAAAAGTGTTAAACAAACCAGAATATGTTTTATATTTGAGATTCTTCAAAGTAGCTACATTTTGCTTTGATGACAGCTTTGCATTCTCTAAAATCAGATTCATTAGGTAGTGTAGATTTATTCTTGCTGTGGGGGCCCAATCCCTACCTGTTTTAAGATATGGCCTTGGTCACCATAACTACCACCATCAATGACCTCACTTATCACTGTCCGATCTCCCCAAAGCGATCTCATTCATTTGTGCTGATTAGTGTCTTTAAAAGCTACTATGTTTTTCAAGTTACCCCCGTGACACATATAGGACAACAGCCCAAATGAATGGGACCCCTTTGGACAATGACGGAGAGGACTGAGTGACATCACACAACCAGCTGACATACATAGGCAGTTGCCAATTGGTCAATCCTTGGCGCTCTGTTACTCCATAACTACTATTGCATTTTGGGGGGAATAGGGATGATTAATTCACCTTTTACACAACCTTATCTGTACAGAAATATCCACAGTAATAGGTGCAACAGGTCTGGGCGATAAAACGAAAGTGATGCATACCTCCCAAACAGACACACAAATGGACAATCATTTCTTAGTTATACAGCTCCGTTGCAACCACCACATGTCATACAACAACATAAGCAGCGTGGAATGCGAGTGAGTATTTGCATTGGATTTACTGAAAAAATATTGAATTAGCCCACAGTTACAACATTTTGTAATAGCATTTTGAACCAAATTGGTGGAAAACTTACTTAACTCACCAAACTAAATCTCTCTAAATCACTGATACTATGTAAAGGTTTAAAGGCTTCAAATATCAGACATGCTGGTTAAAAGTGAGGTAAATGGATATCTAGATTTGTAACAAATCCAGTGTCAAATGTGATATCATTAATAAGAATTGTCTAAATCATTATTATTTTATTTTATTTTACGTATAGCTCCAGGGGTCGTTTAGTTCTGCATTGTTGAAACTAAGAGAAGATTGGCTGGTCACCTATGTAGCATTATATACTGGAGATAATGTATGGCAGTCTTCAGGAAGCATAAAATAATTGCATGCCGCAAGGCGTTCATTTTTGAAGTAAGTCTCTGTTATGGTAGCACTGATGTCCGAAACCTAATGGACAAACAGTTAATATACGTGCGTGTAACTTTGAAACCCCCTTTGAATGAATGAAAACATGAACCATCTTAACCAGCTCATGAATGCTGCAGTCACACAAAAACCACAGGTTGTGTATCCACTGCACCTTGTCAGCTTTTCTACTTCTCATAAATGTTAATGTTGATTTAGGTTGAAGTGTTGCGTTCTTGGCAAAAGACTGGAATAATCCACCAATGATGCTCTTTTCTCCCAGAGGAGTGCTTCTACCGCCTGGAAGCTGATTCTTCTGTGAAGACTTTCCAATCGCCAGGGTTTCCAGAGAAGTACCCACCACGTATGCGCTGTCAGTGGCAGATTCGAGCACCTAAAGACACTGCCATCTTTGTCAAGTTCCCATCTTTCCACGTGGAGGACGATTGCACCAATGACTTCGTGTTCATTTATGACTCACTCAGCCCAGATGAATCCCAAGCCATCACCAAGTCAGTAAACTCCTATAACACGCCAATCCTTTTTAGAGAGAGAGAGAGAGAGAGAGAGAGAGAGAGAGAGAGAGAGAGAGAGAGAGAGAAAACAAACACAAGTCTGCAGTTACAGTTTGTTTTATTGGTAACTATAATGGTAACTCTCTTATTTGCTCCAGACTTCAGCATTTTGAAGATGATTTCAGTTTTGTCTGTGTTTTATGGACTGAATGGAAAGTGGTCTTATACTGGTATTCTTCCATGGTTCCAACAGGAAGTGTGGCCAGCGACCTCCCACTAACCACCTGGAAGTGGTTTCCTCCGGCAACATTATGCTGGTTAACCTCATCAGCGACAGCGCTATGCAGCAGCCAGGTTTCACAGCAGAATACTCAACCATCCCCAAAACCACAGGTTTGTATCTTTTTTGGTCTTCACTATACCATTCATATGAGTTAAAAGCAAGTTCAAGGCTGATCGATGAAGCTTGTGAGAATTACTGTAGAAATAACAACATTGTACTCCCACTCTGAGCATGCAGTAGGACTTTGTAAATGAATGACAAGGTGCGAGGTTTGTTGCACTTGATGAGTGATGGCATAGGCTAGGCAGATATCAGCAGGACACCTGCAATAAAAGGGGACAAGCAGAATTCCCATTTGAATCTATGCATTCATAGAATGTTAGACAAGTGCGAAGTCTGTGTGGATCAGGTAAAATGCCATAGAAGCTGTGTTGTTGAATTAGTCTCTGAGCCAATCATAGGTCTACCAGCAGAGATTTGGATGTGTGCGATGATGAGTACAAGCAGTCTTGTCACTTGTTTGGTTCAAGTCCAACAGCATGTTATTAAAAAGTGAAATTGTCATTGTAAAATGTAGTTAACCATTGGACAAAGAAAGAAGGTGGTGTGTGTGTTGGTAAAAACAGAATGACAATGAAGGCTAATCTTGGCTAATCTTTTACCAATTTGTTGGTTGTGTTCAAATTTCCAAATGGAGTTTCCCGAACAGAACATACTAAGAGAATCCATTGGACTGTGAGAGGAGATGTATAGTGAATGTCTGGCCATCATCTCTAGATTTAGGTTAAGGTATTGGTAGATGCTTCTATACAATACAAAAAAAAAACGTTTTAAACATTAACTAAAACAAATGCGACAACCATTATATATTGTCATATGACTTTTTTTCCTCAATGACCAATTTCACAACTAATTGGAAGATGATAAAAAATTTATATTTTCCTGTTTAGTATTGATATGTGTACATGGAAGTTGATAAATCAGTGTTACTGGAACATTAGTATTAATATGTGTACATGGAAGTTGATAAACCAGTGTTACTGGAACATTAGTATTAATATGTGTACATGGTAGTTGATAAACCAGTGTTAGTAAAACATTAGTATTGATATGTGTACATGGAAGTTGATAAACCAGTGTTACTGGAACATTTCATGCATACTGTGTTTACAGTCAATGCCCAAAATGTTGACACCCCTGTACTTTTTTCAGATAATGCACCACTTCTCCCAGAAAATAGCGTTTACAAAGGCTGTGATGTATAGCATATGACGCATGTTTTAGTCGACACCATATTCAAATGTTTGGCTGTCATGCAAAAAACAGCAGGCTACAGAAATAAACATACTGCAACAGAGCTATCCCCCAGGGAGCAGGCATGTCTATTGTGTGCACGTGTTGGTCTATTGATGGTGATGGATGATTTGGGTTCAGCACCCCACTGGTGCTGGTCCACCTGCTGGTCCACTGTCAGAACCACCGTCATCTTTAATGTACCTGGGCATGGATATTAAGACATTTACAGAAAGGGTTGGCAATTCTTGGGATTTTTCTAAATCATAGAAATGTTTAAATATCAGCCACTAAAAAGAAGAAGTGAAAATGTTGAGATCTCAATTAAAGACATCAAAATGTGAAGGGTTGAGATGTCAATTAAAGACATACAAATGTGAAGGGTTGAGATCTCAATTAAAGACATACAAATGTGAAGGGTTGAGATCTCAATTATAGACATACAAATGTGAAGGGTTGAGATCTCAATTGAAGGGTTGGTGAAAATGACTGAAGAGGTATACATTAGTAAAGAAAATGTTTTTAGAAAGTGAGTGTCAAAACAGTGGTCCGTTTGTACTGTACTGCACTGCAGTTATTCTCTTTAAAACACATATAGCAGGGATTCCAGCTGGTTGTACTGTACTGTACTGCAGTTATTCTCTTTAAAACACATATAGCAGGGATTCCAGCTGGTTGTACTGTACTGTACTGCAGTTATTCTCTTTAAAACACATATAGCAGGGATTCCAGCTGGTTGTACTGTACTGTACTGCAGTTATTCTCTTTAAAACACATATAGCAGGGATTCCAGCTGGTTGTATTTGTTTGGACTCAACGTTGGCAGTGGAATAATTCCGTATTCCCCACATGCAGGAGGAGCAGCAGTCCACAGTTCAAAACTCCATGTTTTATGTTTGTACTATTGTCAGATAAACTGGTAGGAGAACAGCTAAAATGCTTTTTGTTCAATCTATATAGGATCTGTGCTTTCAGTTATAAGAATATAGCTAAAATCCTTTTTCTACATATCGGTGTCCCTCTTCCCCAATCCCAATTTGGCCCTGGTGTGGTTGTTAACCTATTGGTTACTTTTACACTACTCCATGGGAGTTTGTCTTTGTACTTTTAGGATTTTTGACCCCAAGTAAAGGACAGTTGCATATTCCTCAGAATATGTCGCCTAGTTGACCCGTTATTGGGATGTCTTTGATTTAGATTTGAGTTTTTATTATGTATAAGAAGACTATGTGTTTTGGTATGCTCCATTCGAAGAGTCCATCTCAATTTTGTTGTAGGATAGTTTGATGAAATAAAGGCTATAGTTCTATTATACAATACACCATTACCAGTGGCGGCTCCCGAAAAAATTCTCAGGGGGGGCAATTTTTTTGATAATGATTAAGGCGACCCATTCAGTAGGTACATTAAGTTAGCTGATTAACTCATACAGCAATACCTTTTTGTCCACTATTGGCAGCACACAACAGTAAACGTTCCTCTCTTGCAACACAGCTAGAGTAGCAAGTTACAGGTGGAAAGCTATGAAAGAAAGTTGCATCCAGGAGCCTTCTTAAGCAAACATGATGTGGCTCCACATTAAATGATCCCACTTTTTCATTATCCACGTGTCTCAAATGTTGTATGATGTAACATAGCTTAACAGGACACATGATATGACCAGTAACAACATAAAGAAGGGGGCAACATATGTCAAAACCAACAATATTTATTGACTGATCTTGAAAGTATTGGCTTACAAAAGCAAAAAAAAGTCATCACATAAAAACATTATTCAGTGTTAGTGCAAGAAGCGAACTGTGAAACACACTGTGAAACCTGTGAAAAGTGACATTGGTATATAGAAATACAGACCGCGTTAGCCACTTCACGTCCACAGATAGTGGATCACCTTACACACAGACCCTATCTCACCCAGGATGGGGCTTCAGGTCCCATATTCAGAAGACCAGACCCTATCTATCGCATGCCTCCTTGTGCAGGCCCTGGTTATTGCAATGCTATTTGGGTCAACCAGTGAATGTCGGTTGTCTTAGCAAGGGATCACAATCAAGAGACTTTTAATTGGTTGTCCCTCGGTGGTGGAATGACCTACTAAGTGCTGTCTGCTCCAGTAATTGTAACTACTGTTAATGTTAAAGCGTTTTGTAAGTCACTTTGTACAAAATTATCTTTTTTTTGTTATTGCTATTGTTGTTATTTGGTGTAATGTAATTGTTTTGATTGGATCCATTACAATATTTTTACAGCCAAAACCTGTGGAGGATCCTTCACCAACTCTAGTGGGAGCTTCAGCTCACCTCACTTCCCCAGTTTTTATCCACCAGCCTTAGACTGCAAATGGACCTTTTCAGTAAGTGAAAGTGTCCTTCCTTCTGTAATGGTCTATGTGAACAGCTGGGTTTCAATTTGAACCTTTTCTATAACTCTTTACACTGTTTATAAATGTATTATTGTTATTGTTATTATTATTACTATTAATATTATATGTTGGATGAAATACATCTTCAGATAGTTTCATGGTAAAATTGACCGTATGTTCACTTTCAAGAGACTCTGGTTACAGTGATAGTGATATTTTTTGGACAGGTGCCTAAAGGTATGAAGGTGCGTGTGACATTCACAATGTTCCGCATGAAGGAGCCAGGAGTAGACATCCGCGTGTGTCACAAGGACTATGTGGAGATCATGGGTGTGAAGTAAGTTACAGTGGTGTCATTCATTCCTTGGCTTTGCTTGCCTTCTGCATCCTGGACACAGTTGGTTTCTCAAAGACAACAAGTGACACAGCGCTCCACCAAAATAACACTGTAAAATGGAACATCTACAAAATGTAAACATATCTGCACACATTTTCTCTGAAGAACCAATGGAATATGTTTTAAAAAACAATTCAACAATCCAACCAACTTTGTCACTGAGAAAATATTCAATGTTTCAAAGACATCAAAAAACTCAATTCAGTATCTCTCCGAGATCATAAATAACTTCAATAGTGATTTCTTTGAGTGACTGCATTATTTTGACTGATGTTGGTGGATGACTGTTATTGATCATCCTTAGTTAGAAATGGATAATGACTTGCCTCACCTTGCGTTTATGCAACATTTTGGTTCAGGGCATGACTTAAACGGTCATCAAACTCGATATGTTCACATTTTTCCTTCAACATATCACAGTCTCGCACCCTGCAACAATATGCAACTTCTTAGAAAGTATATGGAAAACACCAATATCCTTCAGAAATATAAACCATATAAATTAAATTGTTGACATTTTGTCATGACCAAGTAAAGATGACGTGGCATAACAAACTTTTCTCATGTCTTTGCCAGGTATTGCGGAGAGCGGTCTACGCTGGCACTCACAAGCACATCGAATAGTGTGGAGGTGCTCTTTCACTCAGATGAGTCCTACACAGACAAAGGATTTAGAGCACACTTTAATGCTTATGACCCTGGCGACCGTAAGTCAAGATGTATTTTATGTGCGTATCACATCGAAGTGAAAAATGGATCAGTTTTTATTAGATCTCATCCATAAGGTCTCATTATGACCCTGGCGACCGTAAGTCAAGATGTATTTTGTGTGCGTATCACATCGAAGTGAAAAATGGATCAGTTTTTATTAGATCTCATCCATAAGGTCTCATTATGACCCTGGCGACCGTAAGTCAAGATGTATTTCGTGCGTATCACATGGATGTAGGAAATGCCATGGGTGTTCTCCCACAGCAGGATTCAAGCTCAGGTCTATGGTGTACCACCCAATTGCAGAGACACTCGGGCAGAATTGGTTTAAGGTTTTAGCGGACACATCCCAAATCACTGTCCAATATCGTATGTCACAAAAACTGGACAGATGTTAAGGTTCCAAAATCAGACACAAAAAGGGCCAAAAAAAATCCAAATCACAGTCCAGGTTTCAGACTACAATAGGTCACAGACGCAGGTCCAAACTGGCATCCAAGTGATGAAAAGATTTATGAGCACTTCCTCTAAATGGAGGTGATGAAATCAAATGAGATCATGTGCTTGTTCCTTTATGCCCTCACTCCTAATGCCTTTCTTTCCTCTTCTCTTCTCTTCCATGTTCCACAGCATGCCCTGCCGAGTTTGCTTGTTCCTCCGGGATCTGCATCGATGAAGGACTGAAATGTGACGGTTGGAATGATTGTGGAGATATGAGTGACGAGCGGACATGCCGTAAGTACAAGTGGCCGTGTTTTACACATCTTGCACACATGCAATTTACTGTTGTTTAGATTAACATTTGTGTTAGCCGATTTTTGTGTTTTGTTTAAAATGTGGAGTATTGATTCTTGTCAGTGGTTAGTGTTTAACTAGATACTGGTAACATAGTGTTGTTGTAGTTTGACCAACCCACTGGAAGAATTGCATTATTTGTTTGACCAGTTTCACCTGAAATAACGTACATTGCTGATCTTGTATATCAGCCCATTGGATAAGTGTTCTTTAATGGATATATTCATAGTCTTATAACGTATTAGCTTTAGTTTACAGAAACCCCAAGTGTAGGAGTCACTGTTGAGATAAACAGAAAAGCATACGAATTGAGTACTAGATCATATTAGTTAAGTACAATTTGCTAACTAGCAGCGGGTGAATCTACAGGCTGGCAAGGGATGGCAGATGTGTTTACTACAAATAATTGTGGATCATTTTTCCTATTTGAATGGTCAAAATGAGTATAAAATAAGAGCAGCAACAGCAATAGCCTGAAAAATGG
The DNA here is from genome assembly GCF_900700415.2 of Clupea harengus. NCBI lineage: Eukaryota > Metazoa > Chordata > Actinopteri > Clupeiformes > Clupeidae > Clupea > Clupea harengus. Next base: position 29,812,157 of record NC_045162.1, on the reverse strand, counting down.
TAATACATTGAATGTTCCATGCTGTCCCCTCTTCTAAACCACGAAACAATTTAAATGGTACTCCAACTCCCATCTCACATCTGCAACATTACTTTCAGAGGAAAGTAAACCATTCAATTCCACAAAATGTGTGTCTGAGCATAACTCACTTTCTCATACATTCTTTATTTCCTTCTGCCAACGATAAGCTGATCAAACATTGTACTGTATGTTTTCCATTCTATTGATCAGACTGTGAGAAGGACCAGTTTGCCTGTGCCAATGGCATGTGCAAGCCAAACTACTGGGTATGTGACCGGGTCAACGACTGTGGAGACAACAGCGATGAGTTGCAATGCAGTAAGTTTTGGGTTTCTTTTCTTTATGTTCATTTCTGTTCTCTTTAATATATGGCAGTGGCTATTTGAACAGATGCTGCTCTAATATATACGCCCAAGAGAAATGTCACATAATTAAAATAACTGACCTTGACATATGATAAAAAATGCCAATATGTAGGTCAGGAACTTGTGGATATTAGACTGGGAACTGGAGTTTTCTTTTCAGTTGCATTCCCCTTGCAAGAAAATGCAATGAAAACAGGTTCACTTTCATTTGACATTTTAGTGCAAAGATGAACAGCATATCCTGTGCCTTGACGAATGTCTCTGTAAATACTTCAATGAAAGTCTATTGTTTAGAGATGAGTTAATTGAGCTCTTTTGTCATAAAGCTACATTTATATGGGGCCTAATAATCCTAGCCCAATTGAAAATTGCGTCATGTGACCACCTCAACTGAAATTAACTTGTCCAACTGACACTGATTTGAACTCAAATTCATTCGTTTTGAAAACTGTGTTCTGCTGGATAGTAAAATATATGCTTATATTATATATGTTCAGTCCAAACATAAATATCAGCTACAGTACACGTTCAGTCCAAACATAAATATCAGCTACAGTACACGTTCAGTCCAAACAGAAATAGAAAGTCAGTGTTTCCCTCAGGATTTTTTTTCAGCTGCAGTGCTGTTTTATGTGTTTGGTCATATCTTCAGAACCGTATGGGTAAGAACTAAATGATTCCCTCTGATTCCTTGAGAGCTCCCGGATCTAATGGACCCACTTCTGCACACAAATGTTCAGGACGATTAACTCCACAAAATGTGGGGCACGTTATCTCCAGACATTGCTGACACAAAGTGGTCAAAGAAGTTTTTGATCTGTCAATCGGATTTTAATTAAGGTGTGGCCTATAATGAAGCTATATCTTGTGACGTGAAGGCCCAAACTTCATGAAACTTAACACCCTCAGTCACCACCACCACATTCTTTGGATGCAAACTAAATGTCATGAAGTTTTGTCCATCTCAAGAACCACTTTGAACCATTAGCTCAGATTTTCTATAGTGCCAATACCCAACTTGGGTTGCTATACAAAGTGGCCACGAATTGCCAATAAAATCTCAGCAGCTTCACAGCTTTACTTTCTTCCCTAAAGAGGTGTTGCATAATTTGTTTCTCTGTTTCTCAAATTAAATTAAAAAAAAATGATCCACCTGCACAGTTTTACGCTGGGACCTCCAGCTCCTCTTTGTATCTAGGTTATAGTTGGTTAGCACTGTTCTGTGAGGGATGTGGTGCACACCTTTTGTAAGCCATCTTTAGTTTCTTGCCAATTCCTTGCGTGAAATTAACCATCATTTCTTAGAACAATAACAGACGCATGTGTTTCTGAGGAAAGCTCTGTCTTTCTGACCATTGTTAAGAACATAATCAGATTCCCAGTGGCTGACACTCCAGATCTTCAAGAGGCCCACGTAGGCCGGTTTCCTATTCCTATTGTTTCATTAAGCAGTACACACAGATAGAACTGCAACAGGGTTTTCTATTGATGAGATGGCTAACATAATGTGCCATTGATACACAGGAGTGAGTTTGGCAAAATTGGGCCTTTTATGCGTATAGATATTCTTTTATGCATATAGATATTGTATGAGAATAGATATTTTATGTGTATAAATATTATTTTATGCGTATAGATATTTTATGCTTATAGAAAATCTTTTATGCAAATAGATATTCTTTTATGCGAATATATATTATTTTATGCGAATAGATATTTTAAGCATATAGATATTTGATGCGTATAGATATTCCATACAAAATTAGGCAGTTCCAGCTGTAATAGTAATTTACAACAACTCACATTTGAACATTTGAACGGTAGTGTATATCAAAATATCACGGCTTCATGGTGACTGCTGCCATTGTTGCCAACACGGCTACTGCGCAAATTATATGGATGAGCTGTACTTTTGACTTTAATCTTTAATGCCAGTAGATGACTGTCCATTACTAGGTAATATGAATATCCGTTCTAGACCATCCACATTCAGTGTACTTCTCTTCTTATCCCTGCTGAGGTGGGGGATCTTAAGTTGGTTGGAAGTTGGCCCGGCCCTCAATCTAATATGAAGCTTATGATCACTCCGCTGCACCTGTTTGAGCATTACCTCGTACACTCCACGCTATGTTTCCCCGAATATCCCATCCCATCCCATCCCATCCCATCCTTCTGTGGTCTCATTGTGGTGTATCCTCCAGCCTCACACCCACTGTGTTCTCTTTGTTTTTGGCCCATTCTCCTAAGTACTAGTATTTAATGATGCTACTGAAACACTGTACTCAACACTGTGCTCCTGTTCCTCTCTCCACTGTACTCAACACTGAGCTCCTGTTCCTCTCCTGTCTCCACTGTACTCAACACTGAGCTCCTGTTCCTCTCTCCACTGTACTCAACACTGAGCTCCTGTTCCTCTCTCCACTGTACTCAACACAGAGCTCCTCTTGTCTGGAGAGGCCCTTCCCTCTATCCACTGTACTCAACACTGAGATCCTGTTCCTCTCTCCACTGTACTCAACACTGAGCTCCTGTTCCTCTCCTGTCTCCACTGTACTCAACACTGAGCTCCTGTTCCTCTCTCCACTGTACTCAACACTGAGCTCCTCTCTCCACTGTACTCAACACTGAGCTCCTGTTCCTCTCTCCACTGTACTCAACACTGAGCTCCTGTTCCTCTCCTGTCTCCACTGTACTCAACACTGAGCTCCTGTTCCTCTCTCCACTGTACTCAACACTGAGCTCCTGTTCCTCTCCTGTCTCCACTGTACTCAACACTGAGCTCCTCTCTCCACTGTACTCAACACTGAGCTCCTGTTCCTCTCTCCACTGTACTCAACACTGAGCTCCTGTCTGCAGAGCCCCTTCCTCTCTATCCACCAAACCTGCTGGTTCTCTAAGTCTAGTAAGTATATGACATCGTCAACAACAAAATGATGGGGGTAAAAAAAAGTGGAACAAGAAGGAAAAAAGAACTTGGACAAACCCTATAGGGCACTGCGGCGGTCAAAATAAGCAGTCAGAGAGTATCTTGAATATTCAGCTGCACCACTTACTCTTTATACTGTTTCCTAGTCTTTGTTTCAGATGGGAACCAATGCTAACCAGTGCTTCAGTATATTACATTGATCATCATTATGACCGCTGTTGCTCATGTAGTGGGTTTATTTCTTTCAAAGATTTTTGGGTTGATGACATACACCTAGACATTGCCAATCCACATTAAACTTGGCATGACTGTAGCTCCACCACTGCATTAAAGGTGGTGTATCTTGGAGTATCTGGACAAAGTACACGTCTGCCAAAATCTGCTGTTTGGTTAGGTTAGGATTCGGATGCCTGCTTATGTGTAATATGTGATGTGTAATAATTGTAATCTGTCCTCCAGGCTGTGGGGAGGGCGAGGTGCGATGTGTAATACTTGTAATCTGTCCTCCAGGCTGTGGGGAGGGCGAGGTGCGATGTGTAATAATTGTGATCTCTCCTCCAGGCTGTGGTGAGGACGAGGTGCGATGTGTAATAATTGTGATCTCTCCTCCAGGCTGTGGGGAGGGCGAGGTGCGATGTGTAATACTTGTAATCTGTCCTCCAGGCTGTGGTGAGGACGAGGTGCGATGTGTAATAATTGTAATCTGTCCTCCAGGCTGTGGGGAGGGCGAGGTGCGATGTGTAATAATTGTAATCTGTCCTCCAGGCTGTGGTGAGGGCGAGGTGCGATGTGTAATAATTGTAATCTGTCCTCCAGGCTGTGGTGAGGGCGAGGTGCGATGTGTAATAATTGTGATCTCTCCTCCAGGCTGTGGTGAGGGCGAGGTGCGATGTGGTGATGGCACCTGCATTCAGCAGGCTGGAGTTTGTGATGGCAAGACTGACTGTGCTGACAGCAGTGATGAGGCATCCTGTAAAGAGTGTGAGTGAACTATTTATATCCTGCTGTAATGACCAGAGGCAGGTATGGGTGACCATCATGCACAAATGACCATGTATGTTGAGTCCTTTGGCCCTGCTATAAGAACTATATTACTCAAGCAATTTCCATGACTGGAGACCAAAGCAGGGTTGGCTAACAGGAGTCTTGATAGCCTAGACAGCTGTAGTAGAGTGAGAAGGACACTGAGACTAAGGCCCTGCCATACATCTGAGAGGATGTGCTCAGATAAGAAATGGCTGAGAACTGAGAAGATTGAGATGAAGCTGTAGTGGAACTGAACCTAAAACCGCCCCTGGATGCAGGGAATATAAGGAGGCCCTTTCTTTATGTCAATATTTTGTATGTTTATTTTTTTGTGGGACCCAAGGCCAGTTGAGAACCTCTGTCATAGTCCTAGTTGTAACTAGCTTCTCGTTCGGAAGAGCTACCTTTACAGCTGAGCGCATCACCTTGTGGTTGACCACTCGATGTAGTTGACCAGAGCAAAAAAATAAACAATCCATACATGAACATCCTTAAGAACAACCTGGAGATACTACGTAGTTCCATATCAGGCATATAAAGGATCCCATGAAAAGTGAATTCCTTTTTGTCTGGCATGAGCCAGGCATTTAACTACCATGGCAACCACTTTGACTACCTTAGCAACACCTTAGCAATCACCTCCATTACTATATGAGCATCCTAGAAACCACTACTATTGTGACATCCCAGCAACTAACTTAACTACCCTGGCAATCACCTTAGTTAACCTAGCAACATTTTAACCACTTCTAGCAACCAGCATAGCAACCAGTTCAATTACCATTGCAACCACCATAACTACCCTAGCAACAACATCAGTTGAACGGTCAAGCTGGGTCAGTGGCAAAGCATGCCGGGCCAGTCAAATAAGCACAGGGTGCACAGAGTTGCTTCTTGCATTGCGCTCAGTGCTTTCCTGGGGGTCTTTTGTGCTCAGGGGCCCTTGACTTCATAATCCGTCCATGCTCATTCTCTCACTTTGTGCAGTGGCCATATTACACATCGTTATGTGGTACTTGTAGTTTTGACAGATTAGTTACATAGCAAGCTAACCAACAAGGCTACACACATTAGTAAATTGTGTGACAAATTTCGACAGAATCGCAAATTATTTGATAACACAAAGTCAGTTAGGCTGGTATTTTGATCTAGGTACAGCGTTAGAGTGAAATTGACAGACCAAGAGGAGAGCACGTCATGGAGATGTTTGAAATGCACTACCAGCACAGCTAGTTTGCTATAAAGTTACTTGACAGACTACCTAGTACAAAAAAATAGTAAATTGAAAGATCTCTTTCTGTTACTGTTTCACACCTTATTATTGGTTTATTATGTATTAATCTGAATATTAATACACTCTGAATATTGTCAGTGTAGAAATTGTAATGACTGTAAAATTGTAAAACTTTATGCATTTGTTGTTAAAGGCTTTTGAAAAAGGAATAGATTATAGTTGAGCCCAATATAGAGCAGCGTTCAATCGATCAGTTCAATCAGTCAATAAATCCTGAGGTGAAGATTTCCGGAGACTCCTTAAAAGCCATCTAGCCCCATCTGGTGGAGACTTTGGGGGAATTGCATGAGGCACGACTAGAACCTGTTTTGCTATGTAGCAAGTACTTTTCCCACAATATTGCTTGCTGTTTTGTAGTTTTTTCTAAATGTTTTGAGCTTGGGAATTCACTGTTTTCTCAATGTTTTGAGCTTGGGAATTCACTGTTTTCTCAATGTTTCGTTGGAGTACTTCATAAGTGCGTCTTCATTACCTCCATTTTGTAGCTATTTTTATATTGACAAATTACCAATAAAAGGCAAATGATGTTGTCTCATTTATATTTAAATGTACTGTCTTTTTATCTTTAAATGACTCTTACAGCCTCTGGGATCTGCACAGACTTCACTTTAAAGTGCCCAGACGGCACCTGTGTCAACAAGATCAACGCAGAGTGCGACCATGTAACGGACTGCTCCGACGGATCAGATGAGGAAGGATGCAGTAAGTCAGATCACTTTCTTACTGTCTGTCTCTGTGTTTCACATGAACTTTCCCTGTAACCTCTGCACAAATACAAATGAGTTTTTTTCTTTCAGTGTGTCTTCCGAGGCTTAAACAATGTTTCTCAATTTCAATGTGTTTCCTGAGGCTAAGGGTCGGATTGGGTTTGAGCCCTGGTTATAGGGTTAGGAGAATCCCCCTAGGATAGAAACTTGGTTAGGGTTAAGAGGAGAACATGGGATGCAAACCAAACCATGTGGTGCAAACCAAACCATGTGCAAACCAATCCATGTTGTGCAAACCAAACTATGTTTAGCAAACCAAACCATGTTGTGCAAACCATGTTGTGCAAACCAAACCATGTGCAAACCAAACCAAACCATGTGGTGCAAACCAAACCAAACCATGCTGTGCAAACCAAACAAAAACACACAACCATCACTTGGAGACTTCCCCACAACAACCTGACATATTAATACAGTAACTAAACATTACCTGACCAGACTTAAGAAACCACCACCTCTCATGAACACTTCATCAGGGTTGTCAAGGGGGCCCTTTCCTTCTCATTGAATTGGGTCCAGGACACTACCCGAAGACTCAAAAGTTCTTTCAAACACATAAAGAAACTGAAACAATAAAAACTGGGACAAACCTTTACAAATTGTAGTGCACTTTCAGTTACCAAAAAGAATGACCATAGTGGTCTATGAAATTGAATCTGGCTCTCTCAAGTACAAGGGAAGTAGATATCCGATTTGCAGTTAAATCTATGGCCTGCCAAGAAAGATGGATGATGGGTGTGTCAATAAGTGAGCCATGACACGGCTTAGCTTAAAAAAAAAAGTTTGACAGTTGAAAAAGCATGAAAACATATTACAGTAGCATTCTATAGAAAAATGATTCATAGAATTGTACATCCAGTTTCTCCAGTTCCTTCATTTTATTACACTCTGCTTGTTTTGCTTTGGCTCTGCACATTTTCAGCAACCCCTTGGTGTGATTATCCACTAATGACAGGAATATTGACTTCAGGTCAAAACAGTTGACGCAATAAAAATTCAGCATAAACCAGTGGGAAATGAAGCATAAACCAGTGGGAAATGAAGCATAAACCAGTGGGAAATGAAGCATAAACCAGTGGGAAATGCAGCATAAATCAGTGGGAAATTCAGATGGGCAAAGGAAATAAAAACAGAGCAAATGCTTTCAAGACGTTCAATTCAAGAGTTCTGATTTATTTTTAGAGTGTTTCGAGTAATTTCAGCAGAAACGTTTGTAGCACAATCAGATCACAAAGGGTTAAACTTAGAAGGCCAAATGTTAACACACAGAAGATCCAGGCACACTTAGAAGTCCAAAAGATAACACACAGAAGATCCAAACACATCCAACACAGGCAGAGTATTCACGGAACAGAGGCAGAGAAATAACACAGGCAGTCACAGGCTTAAACAGAGCACAGAGTTTCTCACCAGACTTTCAGTTACAATCAGACAAAGAACACAGGACAGACTGAACTTAAACATCAGAGGGGAAACAGATCATTGGTAGAAAGCGAACAGGGGGCAGGGTGAATCAATCAGGACAACAAGCAGGCTAATTGAACAGCGCAGGTGTGGCAAACGGTGGCGGGAAAATCCAGGGAGTGGCAGAAAGTAGGTGGGGGCGGAGTTCAGGACAAAACAAGAAAGCACATGGCATCAAAAACAAACACAATGGCAGGTAATACCATAACAGTCCAACAGGGCGGTGCTGTGATGGTAGCTGTGCGCCTTGTCGTCACAGGCACTTTCAACACTCTCATATGCCCAAAAATGTTCAGTGAAGTACACTCTGAAACATTTGGCACTCTGAGATTCTTTTGAATGAAGAGTGCATTACAAATAAAATAAGTTATTATTATTATTAAGTACTATGAGGAAACATTCTCCACTATGAATGACACCTCTGTTCCAACAACCAGAATGCTGTGAATTCAACCAAACTCTGGAAACCCACCACAGACACCAGACAACCGATAATTCCTCTATTATATAAAGTCCCATGCGATGTTGTAGGTGCTCACACGGCTAAGAGCGTGGTGCCAAACAGGTGGAATAAGAATAAATAATACGTGATTATTTGTGCAGTCTGAACTGGGATATTACAGGTGAAACACCGAACGCTAACACAACATACTGCTGACTTAAATTCACTTCATGATTCTGAACTGGGATATTACAGGTGAAACACCGAACGCTAACACAACATACTGCTGACTTAAATTCACTTCATGATTCTGAACTGGGATATTACAGGTGAAACACCGAACGCTAACACAACATACTGCTGACTTAAATTCACTTCATGATTCTGCATGCACTGCATGCACTAAAAATGTATTTCACATAAATCCAGGTGAAAAACCACTAGCCACTCGCTGATATCTTCCTGTGTCTGCGACAGAACAGTGCTCCAGTATCCTTACTGCCCCGCATAAACAAACAAACTGCCCCTGGCTTGTGGCGACTTGAAAATCTAAACTTCATTCTAGTGCGCTTTGACTACTGCATGAATGTGTAGAGAGACCCTTAAAGACCCTGGATAAGATGGGGAGAGAACATTCCAGTATTGTTGAACAGCAGCGTATACAGTGTGGGGTTACCATGACAAGGGTCAGTAGAGCAATGAAATGGAAACTGTGTTGATGCTGGCCATTATTTACATTATGGGTCAATAAATGTGACTTCATAGGACAAGAAATTTGTACATATTTAAGTTTTGTTTGTTTGGACGCCTGTTAGTGCCACGAACAGCGGTGAGGACATGGCACCTATTCAATCTTTGGTAACTGATTTCTTTGGACAGCGTAGTGGATGAGTTTTATACTCTCCATATTAAAAACCTGACAAAGGTCTTAATTATATAATTATTATTTCAGTTCACATGAGGCCATTCTGATTCCAAGTCTGATTTTCTTCAACCTTGATATTCTGTTAAGATGATGATGATGCCTTAACCATTTTCACAGACTTCTCTGGATGGGCTGCACCAAATTTAACAAACCAATCTATGTTCTAATAAGTCTTATGTTTGTGTTATGATGGGTGTAATACAGTAAAATACAAACCAATCTATGTTCTAATAAGTCTTATGTTTGTGTTATGATGGGTGTAATACAGTAAAATACAAACCAATCTATGTTCTAATAAGTCTTATGTTTGTGTTATGATGGGTGTAATACAGTAAAATACAAACCAATCTATGTTCTAATAAGTCTTATGTTTGTGTTATGATGGGTGTAATACAGTAAAATACAAACCAATCTATGTTCTAATAAGTCTTATGTTTGTGTTATGATGGGTGTAATACAGTAAAATACAAACCAATCTATGTTCTAATAAGTCTTATGTTTGTGTTATGATAGGTGTAATACAGTAAAATACAACCAACCTATGTTCTAATAAGTCTTATGTTTGTGTTATGATGGGTGTAATACAGTAAAATACAAACCAATCTATGTTCTAATAAGTCTTATGTTTGTGTTATGATAGGTGTAATACAGTAAAATACAACCAACCTATGTTCTAATAAGTCTTATGTTTGTGTTATGATAGGTGTAATACAGTAAAATACAACCAACCTATGTTCTAATAAGTCTTCTGTTTGTGTTATGATGGGTGTTATACGTGCTGATGGTCCCCCTGTGATGTACAGCGCTCTCCAGGGACAATAAAGTTGAACTAATCTAACCAGAAGTAGTGTTGAACCTGCTCATGACGTCAGCGCAGCAGTGTTGAACTAATCTAACAAGAAGTAGTGTTGAACCTGCTCATGACGTCAGCGCAGCAGTGTTGAACTAATCTAACCAGAAGTAGTGTTGAACCTGCTCATGACGTCAGCGCAGCAGTGTTGAACTAATCTAACCAGAAGTAGTGTTGAACCTGCTCATGACGTCAGCGCAGCAGTGTTGAACTAATCTAACCAGAAGTAGTGTTGAACCTGCTCATGACGTCAGCGCAGCAGTGTTTTGAAATGTTGTAAATTCCATGATATGATATAATAATACCAGTATTATGTTGAATTATATATTACGGCACACCCCTATTTCAACATTTAAGTTTTGGATATCAGTACAATTCTACCAGACCCAATCCATCTGCCTTCACCTCAACATATTTCCTTAAACTGAGTCATGCTCCATCACTTTGTGGCATTCAAAAGGAATCTTTTGATTTACTTATTTTAGATTCATATTTTATTATTATTTATGATGAATTGTATTATTTAGACATTTAATTAGTAATTTTGTACAATTTTCAGTCATAGAGTTCCTGTTTACTGTTTTATTGTCATATTTTGTCGTAGATTGCGGAATCCGACCATACAAACACAACCGTATTGTGGGTGGGAAAGACGCAGAAATTGGAGAGTGGCCTTGGCAGGTTAGCCTCCACTTCAGGACAAGTGGGCATGTGTGCGGAGCGTCCATCATATCCAACACCTGGCTCCTCTCTGCTGCCCACTGCTTCTCTAGTACAGACCCCGCGTGAGTTACCACTGGCTCCTCTCTGCTGCCCCCTGCTTCTCTAGTACAGACCCCATGTGAGTTACCACTGGCTCCTCTCTGCTGCCCCCTGCTTCTCTAGTACAGACCCCATGTGAGTTACCACTGGCTCCTCTCTGCTGCCCACTGCTTCTCTAGTATGAAAAATATGAAATGAAAATATGAAAAAAAGACCTATAGGTCTCATAATTTTGTGTTTGAAGTGGTGAAGATTTACTTTTTATTTTCATTGACTTTTACTGGCACCTCAAGGTACTAGACCGGAAACAATTACAATTTTGCCACGATTTTACCAAGGAGTTCCAACTACTAAGTTATTTTGTAACTAATAAGTTGCAACTTTTACGTGGAGTGCCACTAACATTTCACCTGCTGTGAAGTGAGTCTGCTCTGTGAACGTCATTAGATAATCGATCCCTTATGCAGATCATATATATTCATGCTGGGAATACTCAGCTCTCTGACATACTTCGCAGATCCTCCAACTCTAAACAGCCTTCCAGCCCTGGTATCCAGCTGTATTCTAAGAACCCAGTCATGTTCAAAGTAGGGTAGGTGTGATACTGGAGAAACCAGCAAGAGTAAGATAGATTCAGACCCCTTCAGAACCACTCCTCCAAAACACGTGAACTGCCTGACTACTGGAGCACGAGTCCAGTAGAGAGCATTCAGGGTTGGGGAGAAGGGTGCAGCAAATTGGGTCATCGGTAACCGTGTCCAACTACCTCATGTCCCTTTTTGTACAAAAACACCCAAATAAGCTAGATCACTACATTTGTAAAATGTTCCGTTCAAAGCCAATCGAGACAAACAGAAGATAAACCCTCAAGCGACACTTGCTCATAAGTAGAATGCAAACACCTGTGAACATACACACAGATAGATTACATACAAGGTACGTGTAAACATATCTACAGTCTACTAGAGTTAGTAGTGTTGGGCTAATACATAAGATACGAGTAGCTAGCTATGTTAGCTACAGAGTTCAGGAAAAAAATGAATTCCCCCAAAGACAAACCTGCCCGACAGAAATACAGCCAACATGGCATCAGTTTTCAGTCCCCTCAACTCCCTCCGTTGTCGCCATCTTCACGTTACTTCCTGATCTCCTGGGGCTGCATTGAGTTGAAGAGCTAGGTTATAGCTCGTTATGCTAACTGACACTCCACCAACTACAAACCAACTGTCTGGCTTCTTCTCCCTGTGACGGGTGCTTCTACTGCTGTTAAGCATAGGGCTCAGACCCTTTCGTCCTCATCTGCCCAAGGACTTCCGTGGCTGAGTGGATGGTCGACTGCCAGACTGAGAACAGGAGGCATCTTGGACCTGCACACATTTACATTTAGTCATTTAGCAGACGCTTTTATCCAAAGCGACTTACAAGGATGTATACACATTTTTTACATTTACACTGATGGCACACTGCACATCAGGAGCAATTAGACGTTCAGTGTCTTGCTCAAGGACGCTTCGACAGGGAATTGAACTAACAACCTTCTGATTACTAAACGACTTCTCTACCTCCTGTACCACCTGCACACAACTCCCTTAACCCACGTATCGGACTCTGCTTCTAAGTTTGTGTCACAGAGTTTATGTTTGTTAAATATGGAGGCCTTGCAGTACACAGCCCCTCGTACTTCTATCTGTACTTCTGTCTTTGATATTCATCTAGCAAACTATACCTACCTTGGAGTGTTACAATAGCCAGTATCATTTTATTCCATGTGTCCATCCAGGCAAATTCTGACAGTAACTCCCGGGCCACTTTTTTCCCCCAGTCCCCCCTGCTTCTATCTGTACTCTGTCTTTGGTTTGTTGCTTTATTTAGCAGTACAAGCTGTTGTAGCTGGCATGGGTGGAACTAGACATTTTAGCTGCACTTTCTCTGCCATTCTTGTGTGATTAGTCCACTAGTTTCATTGCAATATGTCTGCCAAGCCTTGTGGAAGACTCCGGTCACGTGTAATGACTGCACAGGAAGAGAGCCCACAGGTAGGTAGGTAGGTAGACAGGCAGGTAGGCCATCCAGTCATTTCATCCAGGATTAATGACATGATGGGACAGGCTTTTTACAGCCCTGTGGCTGCCACAGATGATGGATTTTTGTTGTTTTTGTTGTTAGAACATTTATTTATTGCTATCGAGGATTTCAACAAAAGATGTTTCTGAAATAAGTCGCCTTACCCTGCCTTTTAGTAAGGTTTATATCTGTAGCATATGTAATCAATTATAATTTATATTTAGTTATTTAGCAGATGCTTTTATCCAAAGCGACGTACTAAGGAGAGAACAATCAAACTACGAGCAACAGACACCTAGTGTAACAATAAATACTACTTTACATAAGAAATATAAAAATGCAGGAATGTAACTACTGTAAGTACTAGTTAAAGGTGATAGCATTAGAGGAAAGATTAGGAGAGGAAGAGGAAGTACAAGTTAGGAAAGGAAGTGCAAGTTAGGAAATCGTTAGGAAATAGTTATGAAAGTAGCTGCAAGCAGCGATTTCAGGGTTCAAACACCAAACGTTTTTTTGCTGTCATGAACATAAGACAGGTTGGAAACGAGGCTCCTACGTTCCCCATTTTACCATTTTCCCTTTTACTATTTTTGTTTCAAACTGAAGAGCATGTACTTTTTTGCCACACTTCAGAATGGAAATCATCAGTACCATGTGGTAGGAGCATACAGCCATCCACTGGGTATAAAGATGGAAGACTGATTCAGGGATGTTGCTTTGCTTACTCTCTTTTAAAATGATTGATTGATTGATTGATTTATTTTCTAATCCTAGTGCTCACTGTCAGGTCAATAATGATGATTTTTTTTTTTTGTTTGTTTGTTTTTTTACTGCCAAGGCTAATTTCGCTCCATTTGGCATATTGTTGTTTGACTTGTTTTATGCAATGAACATGACTGAATGTGACTATTATAAGTTATCAACTTCCCCTGACCTGTGTGGACGGTGTTGGGCTGAAGATCTAGGCTGACATGATAACAGCAATACCACCAACTACCTAACTACAGCTACCTGCCTCCTGTTCCTGTGATGGATGCTTTTACTGAGCTGTCAAGATTGGCTTCTGCTCCTCTTCATCGTTACCAACATTGCTGCCAACAGAACTCAGTGTCTGAGCAGTGGGTTAACTGTCAGTTGGCATTTCTGTTGCAATATTGACTTTAATCTCAAAGAATTATAAAAAAAACGTCATTCTCATACAGTTATGACCTTAAAGGGAAACTCAACCTCGGCCCTATTTTTTTAGATCTTTTTGGGTCCCAATTTTTACTAGGGATAAAGACGGTATTGATTTAGAACACTAAAACTGGCAACGGCAAAAATGGTCATACAATGGAATCCAGTTCAGCATCATGCGTGCGTGCCAAATGAAAGCGCTTGTTTTAGCCACAGACAGGCTCATAATGGTATTGAAAGGAAATGATCCCTATGTAGATACACCTGCCATTTTGGGGGCAAGGTGCTCAAGCTAAAAAATAAGGGCATCCCTCTCAGTGACAGTTATTTATGAAAATGAAAGTAACCTACAGTAGTAATCTTTAATTAATGAATCTAATGTTTCAAGTAGGTCTATGAGCTGTAGCCTATCTATGAATATGTGGATAAAGCTGATCATTTCTCATTTTTCATCAGCTCATGGCCACAGCTTTATCAGTGCTTCATAAGAAAGGGATGACTACTAACCATGTAGGCCTGAACCATATTTGTTTGTTATAGTTACCTGACAACGGAACTAGCAGGGTTCACTTGTTTTCATTTACTACGCTAGTGTCTGCCAAACTAGCTTGCTTGTTGTTAAGCTTAAAAGCTCGGCTTCTTGGCCCATTGCAGGCTCATTGAAGATCCATTTGATTCATTTGACAACAGTGACCATGCTAGGGCTAGGCTAGGGCTAGGGGTGGGGCAGGTTAGACAGACATGGATGCTGCTCCACGGAGTGCTCCAGTTGTGGGCTTTAACTGTGGTTTCTGTGGCAAAGGACATTGAAAGTGAAGGCACAGGTGCTCTTGTGGTCTTTGCAGAGTCTTTACAATAGTTACAGCACACTTCTTAATCGAATGTTGATGTCATGAGTCAAATTCAAATGTTTAAAAATGATAAAAGTAGAAATTGTTAGAAAACAAGTCAGTGGGCAAAGGGGCAAGGTGCTTGAGCACCGCCTTGGATCTATCTGTGCACGTGCCATGGAACTTCAATTGACTGCACTTTGTTGTCTATTACCCGCCATCAGCCAACAGTTCAAGTTGTTTGTGTGAGATCTGGTTCTCTGAACGGCCCGGCTTTTCACTGCTCTCTTATCCTTGTCTTCTTCTTGACAGGTACCATATTGAAGGAAACTGGCAGACATACAGTGGTCTTCGGGATCAGTACAAGATCGTTGATGATGATGTGCAGCTGCGAAAATTGAAGACCATCATTACACATCCCGACTACAACGCTATGACGTTTGACTATGACATTGCTCTGCTGGAGCTGACGGAGCCACTAGAGTTCACTAACCTGATCCACCCCGTCTGTCTGCCAGCCAGCTCACATGTGTTCTCAGCGGGTACACCTTGTTGGGTTACAGGCTGGGGAACCATAAGAGAAGGAGGTGGGTTTTTCCTTGAACTCTTGACTAAATTATGCCAAACACACTTGAACATCCAGAATTCTATCCCAGGTCTACAACATCAATGTAACCTGCATCGTGCACAGGTCTGCAATGGGATGGGTGTGACCGCGTTGCTTTATGCAAAAACCAAATTCTGTGTTTTTATGATTGGGCTGTTATTGATTTTTGTGTTTTTATGTGGTTTTGTTACAAATGTCTTACAGTAATCGATCACTAAGCAAGGGTGTACTGAGCAGAGTCGATCACTAATCAATGGTGTACTGAAACCATGGTTGTGTCTCAGTATCAGAGCCAAGGGCAGAAGAGTAGATATCTTCTCTTGATGACCGTTCTCTCTGTAGGGCTGAGAGACTTTGAGCCAGAGATAGGGTCAGTTCACTGTGTTCTTGTAAACTCAACCATGCTGAGAGAGAGATGTTAAGATGGTGCATTCTAAGATAATTGGGAAAGGAATGTGTGATACATGCCATTTAGGTGGATTCAAATTCTTTGCCACCTTAATCCTCCGGAGATGAGCAGATCAACCTTGTGAAGATACTTTCTCACTCTGTACAAAGATGTCAAAATCAAGCCATGCCTCTGATCTCCCTCACTGTGGTGGAAAAAGTGACCATCAGAAGTATGCTAGGCTAAACCTCATGGGTGCTAGTGTCTGTTGCAAGCACATCTCTTAAAGGGTCACAGACTAATTGCTGCATTTTAATTAATATATCTAAAAATAGCTGATGACTGTGCAGTTAAGACAAGTGAAAAGCTAAAAGAGTTTGTTGAGAGACTGTTGGGATGCAACTGCTTCTCTGTGTTTGGTAGTTTTGGCACACAGAGCCCTTTGGCACATGCCAGAGGGGAGATGTTGAAAGACTTTGTGTCCAGTCTTACTGGTAATGTGAACCCCAAGGAAAACATTTTAAATACTTAACAGGAATTAGGCGTTAGGTTTTTTTTTTTAACTTGAACCTAGTCAGCTTACTAGCTAACAGCAAACACACTTTCAACAGCAAAAGTTCAAAGTCAGCCAGATAGATATGTGGTGCATTTTGCTCTTCACATGACCATATACCATCAAATATATATTTGGAAATGCTATAAAAACTAGCACTATGATTAACATTATGTGAAGCTGAAATTTGAGTTATTGTTCACTCCGGGATTTCATGGGATCATAACCATTCTGGGTATGTGTATTCTTCCCTCATAGGACGCCTTGCCCAAGTACTGCAGAAAGCTGAGGTGAAGATCATCAATGACACAGTGTGTAATATAGTGACGGAAGGCCAGCTCACCTCAAGAATGCTGTGCAGTGGATTTCTCTCAGGAGGGGTCGATGCCTGCCAGGTTTGTTATAAAGTTGGTTTATCTTATATATGGTAATAGATAATAGTCTAAATATCTCTGTGTTTCTTGGTCATTCTTTAATTTTCAAAACTTTCTACCATCTGAACATTTGATTCAATTAAATTACTACTAATTTTGTTTTAATTATCGGAAGACAATATTTACTTGCTAACATGTAAAAAAAAAAATGTGTGGAAAACAATCCATTTTAAATGTTTTTTCTTTGGGTAAGTTGGTAGTTAATTCATAAAATCTTTCAGCACAACATTGGTGATAAAACTGTAAATGATCACGGTGGTAATGACATGTTGTTTTAATAAGGGCATAATGTTCTGGTGATGAAGAACAATAAGTACAATACAATTGACCAAAACAAATAACAAAAACACCAAATGTCAAAGAAGCCTTGGAGTTGTTTACAAGTGTTCAGAAGCAGTTAACAGCTGTCCGAGGCTAGACTGCACAGCAGGTAGTAGCAACTCTGTCAAACAGGAAAAGATGTTCAACGTTCGAAATCATGCAAAGAAGTTAATACAGACGCTGGAAACAATGACAGAGACAGAGAGTGCTGTCAACTGTTTGGCTCATGAATAACAACAGCAGAAGTTGTTTACTACTGCAGTCAGGTCTATATTGGTATTAGTGCTTTAAACATCTCTGCTCATCTCCCTCAGCCTTAGAATCACCACACTTATACACTTTACAATAGACCTTATGTATGGAAAGCTCTAGTCTTTAAATACATTTTCTACAGGATTATTTCTACCAGTAATCTGTTTCTGTTTGTTCATTGCAGGGAGACTCAGGTGGTCCATTGGTGTGTCTCTCAGAGGCTGGTAAGTGGTTTCAGTCGGGCGTGGTGAGCTGGGGTGAAGGTTGTGCCCGTCGCAACAAGCCTGGTGTGTATACCCGCGTAACTAAACTGCGGGACTGGATCCTTAAAAGCACAGGTATCTAGAGCAGAAGTACTTGAGCCGGAGGTCACATATTAGGACTTGTCTTTTCATTTGTTGGATTTGTGTTTTATTCAAATATGTATTGCTCCAAAAACAGGTTTTTTTTTCAGGTGTGGTGATGGGATGTTATGGTGGAGGATGGTACACTAATTATGATCAGCTGTGGCAGTATAATATAATGTTGCATACACTGTCCACAAATTATGGATTCTCAAATTTCTTTCACTCTCTGAATGTAAACTTTAACTTTACATTTCTGTTACCTGCAACTGCGCAGTTGACTTTCTTCTGTTCCAAACTGTATGATTGCCTATTATGTCCCATTGCTGCGGGTAACGTAATGTCATGCAGGGTCTTCATTTGAAAGCGCAAGGTGTGTTGTGTACAACGATTGATATCAGCAATACAACTGTAAAAGGAGTGAAGCAGAATTGCACTGATAAGATGATAAGAGTAGTGTAAAGTTTGAATGGATTGTACAATTTGCTAAACTATGTATATTGGAATTACACAAATTGATTATCTTTTAAAATGATATTATTGATGTTATTACGTTGATGTAGCAAGTTCCGATATATGAATCAGTTGGATAAATTGAATGCTGTAAATTAAGCGTAAAACAATAAAGTATGTTCACTTACATGGGAGTCAAATGATGACATAGGGCCTTTGGAGAATGTTTCTGCCACCTCTTCCTTGTTAAATTGAATCCCATCAGCCTTTGCAAGAACATTAAAGTAGTCAAGATAAGATATTAGTGTTGCTAAAAGTTTTTTTTTTTGTGTGTTTGTTAATGTTTTTCTCAGATACCACTACAATTAAGGACATAGGCTGTGTCTTTATGTTTTGATTTCAAATGTGCCATACTTTATTCCTACCAGGAGCATGTCAAGTATTGATAACACTCAAGATCTCAAGTGATTCTGTTTCATTACGAATGCCTCTGAATGTGACGCTGCAATAAAATGACCTTGTTGCAGTGACATTGCACTTTTCAATACAACCTGGATGCTCAGTCTGTACTGCTTAGAAAACTATGCTATGATAATATATAATATTCAATTGTTGAATTGTCATTCTGTCTCATTTGATAACAGTCCAGCACAATACAAACCACCAAAGTCTGTACATCATTACATACAGTATACAGTATATGGGCCTGATAAATACTCCTAGATAGTGGGACGTTTATTGATGACTATAGTGGAAAGGAACGTGAAAAGGGTAGCAATGAGGTGTAATGTCTTCAGGAAATAAAGAAGTTATGTTAGTGCTTCTGTGCTGGAGAATCGAGAATGTGCTCATGAAAAAAAGTTATGTTCGAAGTATTTCTGATTGTTTCACAACAGTAATAAAATATGCACAGTGTAAAATGTTAAGTAAAATATGTTTTAAACTAAATAAGCTGTCAATTCCATAACTGAGTAGTTTATAAACTAATTTAATGCACATCAAACTGCAAACTGTGCCTGAATTATAAAAAGCAGTGAAATGGCCTGTCCTGAATTGGCCTCACTCCAGTATTGGACGACTCGTGATTGGTTGGTAGATCTGTGTCTATTTGTCACCCTGGTTCAAGTTAGCCCACAGCCGAACCTGGGGAATTCTTGCTGCCTCAAAGTCGTATGTGTCTGGTTGTATTCTGCCCGAATGTGGTCCATTGTGCAGGCGCCTGTGATGTTTAGCCATGTACATGATTTGCCTCCAGTCTTGCCTGCAGTGTGGCACAGAGCTCGGTGAGCTCCTGGCTGCTGAATGATGGAGGTTGCACAGTCCACCCAGACCCCCCCTCAAAGATGCAGTCCTCCTCATCTGACATCATATCAACGGTAATGCCCTTCAGAAGTCCACTTCATCAGCAGCTACTACACCCTGCATGAATCTACTCTAATAAATCTTACCCTCTTCGTTGTCGATCGACTCCAGGCTGAACTCTTCATAGCTGCTGCCTATGCTAGCACATTATAGTTAGACACGTTCACGTCTCGACCCGGGCTCCCCCTGGCACCCTCTAGGAGTCGCCCCTGCTGAATAGGTTATGAAGGGCTACAACAGCTCAAATCAGCCTACCGGTATAACGTTTCTCTTTCTATACCTTTAAAATCAATTGTCCAAACATAAACTATATTTGGGCAAAGTTTCATATTAATTGATTGGCAAAAAGTAGGCATATGGGTTGTTATGCATTAATGTCAATTTATACAACACAAACTTTGCGATTTTCTCCAAACCTTATTTTCTGTTAGGATGATGATACCTTAAACTTTTTATCTATTTACATTTACATGTAGTCATTTAGCAGACGCTTTTGTCCAAAGCGACGTATTTATTTCTGGATTGGCTCCAATAAAATATCCAATAAAACATTTCACTTAACACTGGACTGATCTTGGCTGATATGCCTGAACTTATTACTGAGGACTAGAGGAATAAATATTTGAAGTAAAAGGGCCCTATTTTGTGGATGATGACGGCTGGCAGAAGCGATGCTGAAGTGATAAAGCCAGTGGTAATGGCGTGAGCAAAGGCACTAAGTGAGCCTTAAGTAAGTTAATACATTTAAGGTTTGGTTAAAGCCAACCAATAGCATTGTTGAGCAATCCCTTTAAACGAAATGCGTCAGACCACATTACATTGTAAGATGATGGCAATATTGCCTTGGATTCTGCACAGTGGTACAGTGGGCTAACGTTACTTGTCATTAGTTAGAAAACTGTCACAAAACACAAGGCAAAGTGTTATTTTGTGGGGGGAATTGCAACGTAACTAAGTGTAAGAGCCAATTTGAAGAAGAGTTTTTATTGTATAAAAATATTATTATTTAGAATATTGTTTATTTAAATCTCTAAATTCATAATTTCATGTATGGAGAAATATTAGTTGATTCATAGCTGTAAAGTACCTTGATTGGTTAAAAGAATGTTTAGAATCAGGAGAGAACGGTGGTCATGTGACCAACTTGTGCTTGTTTAGTTTGAGATGGTCAGGTTAAGGAGCAACACAGTTTTTCTGACCGACAATACCAATGTATGGATTTACTGTTATTAAGACCCAAAGAATTCATGTTTTGTTTGTACGTTACGTTTTTGTCAGTAAAAGTTTAAAAGGAAGAATTTTGGAAGTTTGGATTTTTTGTCGCGTTCACACTGGTTGCTAGAAGCCTGCTCCATTAGTGGCATATGGAACTGAGACAGAGTGCCACTTACATAAAGTCAGAAAAACTTGCTTCACTGGAAGAAGACAAACAGAAAACCCAGATTTGGAGCAAGAATAAGATAGCTCGAAGAGTGAAAGTGGAAATCAGCTTCAAGGTTTGAAAAGAAGTTGGAAAAGGTGAGCTAAAGCTGAAGCTATCCTGTGCTAACGTTAGCATTAGCGGTTATTGCTATCCTGTGCTAGCTAACATGACTGGTTATTGCTACTGGAAGTGCTGAGTCATACAGCAAAATCGAAGTGTTTGGTTAACATACTGAAGTTTGGAATCATCTAATTCTTGATAATCATTGCGATTTGAAGAAACCATTGAGACATTAACATTTGCTGTCGGAAGACTATTTTGGAGACATTTGTTAGTGAATTTGCATTGATTAATGAAGATGGCAGAACTTTCTGGAAGTGTACCGACACCCGATGATGTTAGCCACAAGAGGGAGCCAAAGCCTACTGAAAAGGCTACACTAGAGAAACTGCGTAGGCTAATGGGAACCAGGAAAGGAAAATTCGGCCAGATCACTGCTAAAATGAAACAAATTGATGAGCTTAAAGGAAATGAAGATGATCTTTATACTGTACAAAATCTTTTGCAAAATGATTTGTGCAACTTGCATAAAGAACTATTAGAGCTCAATGAATCCATAATATCTTTGATGGATGAAGAAGAAATAATTGAAGATCAAAAATTGTTTGATAACAAATTGACATCAGTTAAAGATTATATGGAAACCTCACTGACTTGGGTCTGGTAGGAGATTAAAAGAAAAGAAAAGGCTCCAAGAGCAGATGTCCCACCAGAACCAGATGAGGTACAAGCTGATGATAGTGTGTCACAAGTTAATTTGAAAGATTGCAGACCTAAAAGTAAATATGGTTCAGGTGTTTCCACTGGATCAAGAAGATCCTCACGGAGCTCATCGTCTACAATACGTGTCAAAGAGGAGGCAGAACGTGCAGCACTCAAAGCACGAGCATTAGCATTAGAACAAAAACAAGTTCTTGATCTAGAGGAAGCTAAGCTCAAAGCTAAAAGAGAGAAGTTGGAAGTTGATGCAGCACTTGCCGAGTCTACTGCAAAACTAAAGGTGTTAGAGTCATATGAAGAAGATGGCATGAACAGTTACATTTCTAAATGTAGAGTGAAGTTGGAGGAGGAAAAAGATGATTGCCTGCAGTCACCACCAGGGAAGGCTTCTCAGAGTTCCAGACCTGTGACATACCAGCCAACGATGAACACGCAGAAAAAACCTGCAAAACAAAAGGACAGTGATGATAGAGAACTCCATCAGGTGTTACAAAAACAAAGTGACATCACAGAAATGCTTGTGAAACAGCATAACTTATCGAGTTTGCCACGCAAAGAGGTACCAGTGTTTAAAGGTGATCCTCTCACCTACAAATCGTTCATCAGAGCATTTGAACATGTTGTGGAGAGCAAGGCTGATACCTACCAGGATAAATTCTACTATCTGGAACAATACACCAGTGGCGAACCACAGGAATTAATCCGAAGCTGTGAGCATATGTCTCCTGAAAAGGGCTACAAAGAAGCAAGGAGTCTACTACAGAAACATTATGGCAACGAGCTGAAAATCGCTAATGCCTACATAGAGAAGGCGTTGAATTGGCAGG
>NC_045162.1:29432001-29484501 GCF_900700415.2 Clupea harengus | reverse complement strand
TCACTAGTTTTAGACCAAAACTCCTTACTGGTGCTTTTAGTATAAATAATGTAAATGATACTTAGATTACCTGCCCTGAAATCCTCAAAGTCAATGTCAAAGAGCACCTTAGAAGACTATATACATATATTTTTAGGTCCTCTTTTGTAGCACTAAGGCAAGGAATGGGCCGCAACTATTTGGAGTTAGCCTTAAGCCCTATTTGGATGTTGAAAATGGCTAGTGGAAATGGCCTATTCTGCCCCGACATATTGTCTTAATGGTGGTGATAAACAAAATTCTCTGCCATGGCGTGAATTTCGCATGGCGACATATTATTTTTTGACAGGGAACATTTGAATGTGCCAGTCAGAAACCATCACTGCCCAAGTCTGATTTATCAATCTGGCAAAAATATCATGTTCCCTTTATTAGACGAGTGCAGCATTATGCCTATATATTTCTGTATTAGCAAGGAAACAGGAGCAAACCTGTGTTATGGTTTAATGCAATTCATCTATCTGGGATATCTTTGAAGTTAACACATACTACAGAATAAAATGCTTGTTGTAAATGGTTAAACCCCTTGAAAGACTTGAGTGTCTGGGAAGAGGTAGTCTAATTTATATGACTATTTTTATGAAGAAATGCTGTGCCACAATCAGCGCTTTTTCCATCAAAGATCTCTTCAAAAATAGATCCCATTCAGGTTGGTCCAGGGGTTCATATTAATCAACATCAACATAGCCTTGCAACCTCCCATATCGTATGAGTTCCCCACTCATGTAGGCCTAGGCTACTGGTCTACTGCTGCTCTTGCGTTCTACACATCAGGTTATTTCCCTGTCTCTGGGATATCCAATATCATCAGTATATCTACGCATAAAGTCACCAGTAGCCTCGTTTCACGTGAATTAACCAATGTTCAGCTAAGCAGGCTTTCACTCACCTGTTTGTTTCTGCTGTGGTTCTAGATTAATCAACTGCACCAAATTGATGACAGTTTGTTCCCAGAAAAAAAAAAAAAACAACACGTAAAGGAAAACATTTCTATCTAATTAACGTTGAATAAGCGATTGACCTGGGTTCGATTCCTGATTGCTGCCGGACTGTATGTCGCTTTAGATAAAAAAATGTCTGCTAAATACCTGCCCTTTATCTTTGAATACCATAATTACCTGAGATGAACCCAACATGCTGTCGCAGTAAAAGCTTAGCATCATTCTTCTTATTTGGAAAAGGAGTGAAAGTAGCCCACTACACAGGCCTCAGTTCCTTTCCATAGAGATGACCTCTGACCTCTTCTTCTCCCACAAGTCGCAACACAACAAGTGTCAAGTAGGAAACCATAGCAACCAGGCAACACCATTTGCTGCATAGCCTAAACAAAGTTTAATTTCTCAAATAAAAGACAGTCTTGGGTTCAACCAAGTCTTAACAACCACTTGCAGATGACGTTAAATGGCTTCACACAGACATGAAACAATCCTGAGAGAAATAACGGGACACTGGGACCAATGGGACAAGGGCTTACTCAGACATCAATGTTAGTAAATAAAAGGGGAGAAGCCCTGCCTCACCCTTGCCCTCTTCAAAGACTGGAAGGAATCTTGTGGCTCGCATTCCCACTTGAGTCGTGGACGAGGACTGTCATTATTGTAATAGTCCAACTTTGCCGTAGTCAACGACATTGGTTCCCATTCCCACTCCATACCTATGCGGTTAATTAACATGAAATAAACAGCTTTCAGTGTAAGTGGGAACGGGGCCTCTGACTCTTTCTGCTCCAGTCACCCCCCACACCCCCCTTTCTGTCTCTCTACCAGGCCGGCTTTAGGGAGATGGGTCCCTCCTTATAGAACTGGGTTTCTACTTAAGGTTTCTTCCTGTTTTCCTTTCTAACATTGCCTGAGTGCTTGCCCCAGGGGGCTCGGGCCTTGGGCTCTGTAAAACACTTCATGCTTGGGCCATACTGCCTTTACTCAGATTCGAATGTGATGTTTCTGACGCACTGGAGGGGAGGTCATTGCATTTGCAACACTGTCACACACAAAACTTGAATTCATTGAAAAATAAAAACTATGTGATGGATCACTAGTAAGTTTTATTTGTGGAATTATATCATGGAACTGAAACATTCAGTTTACCACAATTTATTTGAACTTATTATTTCACATAATAAAGATGAATGCAACTTCAACCACAGAAGCGCATGACAAAACATACATGTATTATGACACACAACAAAGAAAATCAGAAGAATATGCTAAATTAGGATAACAATTTCTGATTAAATTTGTCTCAATGTTTTTTTCTCAGGGATAGTGGCCAGTCCGCCCCTTTGAGTTGGTTTTTTCCCCAGTGATTATGTGGCATGCTGCAACAGCCGTCTCGCTCAGTAATGTTTTGATCCCACACAGACAGAAAAAGATTGAGTAAACAGATAGCTCTACGAGCGAGTTACACACTCACAGTCACTGTTTTCTAAAGTGCTTGCTGAGTCCTGGTAGTCACTGAAGAAGGGGACGAGGGAACAGCCCCCCGAGGGCAGACATAGAGAGACAGGGACAGGGACAGGGTGGAGGATTTTGTGGGTTGGCGGCAAAAAATGCTCTTTTTGTCTCTCAAATGGTCTCAGTCATCATAGCAGAACAAAAAAACTGGAAATGAACTTTTGTGGTCGACGGTAGACATCAGTAGACGTAGCCTTCGTTGTGCGGACGTGAGCTGCAGTATGTTCCTTCCTGTATGTACGCCATGCTCTCGTCAAAGTGTGACAGTGGCACAGTGTCTTCCTCATTGATCTGGCGCTCAACATCTGTTTTCAAGACAGGCCGTTGATTGTCTGGGAATGCCATGGAGAATAGTGCCTCCGGGTCACACACAAACTTGTAGACATATCTCTCCCCAGCTACCTGTAACCATGGGCACAAAAAGGAAATATATATATCTTATGTATATTGTTCAATTTACAAGTATACATAATAGAACAGAGAACAAAGGAGATAGTATGTATGTAAAGAATCTCCTACCTTCTGCATGATTCCTTTTTCATAGTAATAGCGTAATGAACGACTGAGTTTGTCATAATTCATTGCAGGGCGATTTTTCTGAATCCCCCACCGTCGGGCAACCTTTGAATGACCCATACACAAAAAAACAGTTCTGAATCAGAACCTTTGAATGACCCATACACAAAAAACAGTTCTGAATCAGAACCTTTGAGTTTTAAAAACTGTCCTAACAGCCCTGTCTCCTGTCTAGTACTCAGGGGTAAATTCATTACATAGGCTTGTTGTCAGCTACATGGTCAACAACATGGTGATATTCCCTGTCTAGGATCAAGTGTTTGTATGGAAGTAAGACACCTTTAAACATTATCTCTATGATGATGCACATTTTTACTGTATGAAATGTGAATGATAAGATATTTCCATTGCCATCCAAACAGATATGTCAGTGTTGAAAGTATGTATGACGACTAGCCTAAACAGATATGTCAATGTTGAGAGTATGTATGACGACTAGCCTAAACAGAAATGTCAATGTTGAGAGTATGTATGACGACTAGCCTAAACAGATACAGTACCAGTCAAAAGTTTGGACACCTTCTCATTTTTTTAAAAAGATTTTTCTTTGATTTTATTATTTTCTACATGGTAGATACAAATGTTTTTGTTTAGTACATCATTCCATATGTGTTCTTTCGTAGTTTAAATGTCTTCAGTATAAATCTACAATGTAGAAAACAATAAAAGTAAAGAAAACACTTCTCAAAAAAATGTAAGGTGTGTCCAAACCTTTGACTGGTACTGTATGTCAGTGTTGAAAGTATGTATGACGACTAGCCTAAACAGTTATGTCAATGTTGAGAGTATGTATGACGACTAGCCTACACAGTTATGTCAATGTTGAGAGTATGTATGACGACTAGCCTAAACAGTTATGTCAATGTTGAGAGTATGTATGACGACTAGCCTAAACAGCGTTTCTCCAACTCTCACCTCTTCTGGCTCGATGAGCTTGAATTCCATACCACGGCCAGTCCAGGCAATAAAATGAGAATTGGACGGATCATCCAACAGGGCCACCAGGAACTGCCAGAGTTGCAGAGAACCACGGCGCTGGTAGGTGGGTCCCTCCCGATACAACCCTACCTCCTGCTTGATATCACCTAGGGATCAATTGCAGTTTTACAAACACTGTCCTTCATACAAACTTCAGATTTAGTTTAAACAATCACTTACACATTAAATTATAGGCACAATTGGCACAATTGGATACAATTTGAAACCCATCAGAGTGGCTGGGAGCGAGCCAGCGTTTGTTTCCCATTCACAGGGCCAGAACTGTGCACGGACACCAGACAGACTGAACGCACAGCTACAGGACCGCAACGAGTTTTTCCTGAGTTTTATTTAAATTGTGGACTGCATCTTGAAATGAACGTATTTCATTATTATACGGCTCTTCAGAATACAGCAGAATGTTCGGAGGTCCAATATTTCTATATACTGCAAAAAAGTAATTACCACTGCCATTAGCAATGGGTTTTGTGCTTCTGCTTCACATCTTTCATATCATTTGTCAAGTAGTCAGTTCACTTATCAGAACGGAAATTCGTGGTAATTTGTATCTAACTTGTTACAGTAGAGATTTGGCAATACTTGGCGGGGAAAAAAAGTATCCATAAAATGGAAGATTTTACCATCAATTTCAATATGTATGGAGAGTACAGGACCTTTGAGTGCTGGTGTGGCAGCCCAGGTTTCATAGAAGAAACTTCTACTTTCCCCGAGATGTGCCACTGGTTCTCTCAAATTGCACCATTAACGGAAACATTCAATTTCATATCAATAAATAGATATAGCTTAGCCTATTTTTCTGCAACAAGTAGACGAGTCTGCATGTAGCCTAACACACTGCTATGCAACACCTGTTCTCAGTGGAAGCCACAACACAATGGAAGCAATACAATCATGAAAATGAAATATTGTGTGCACTTTCTTTTGTCGTTTTGTCGTGTATAAAAAGTATTTTCTGATCCTGACCAGCAGACTATACATTATCCTTTACAAAATCTGTAATACAGAACACAAAAGCTCTACTGTACAAGCAGATGATCCGCAGGGAAGAACACAGGATACACACATGTTTTTTTACTATCAGCTTGGTGAAAATAACTAAACTAAATACTATTTTAAAGTCATTTTCTTGTCTTGTTTCTGTAGTTCCTCTCAGTTCATCTCATTGCTATTGCTTCTCAATTATTATGTACTTTATGTACTAAAGCTTCTGCATGGATGTCATTTCACTTGTGTTATTGGGATGGCTGTAATAGCGGGGTTTGATTATTTCATTTGGACCATTGTACATTTAGTCTGTGTCCGTTGTTTTTGGGCAGTGCTGCCAATTACTCTCCAGATTGCAAAAAGAAATATCAACAAGCATGACCATTTACAAACACAAAAATGTACTCCACCAGTAAAAACTCACCCTCTGCTTTTTCTGGCACCACGCATGTATCATCATAGAAGTGTCGTGTCACTTTATCGAACATGCAGCCTGTGTGGAACGGAGTACTGATGAACTAGCGGCTTCAAAGAAGTGCATGACTTCAATTTCAAGCTAAACAAATCCCTTTAGTGAGTGAGTGTGTGTGTGTGTGTGTGTGGGGTGGGGGGGGGGGTGGTGGTTCATATATAATTATATCACACACCAATAACTATTCAATACACATCAACAGATTATTTTTAAAGAGTGACATATTCATTTATATTTAAATGTGTTAAAAAATATCCAAATTAGTGAACATAGATATTAAATAGAGTACTACACTGGGTCAACCCAAATCATAAAGTGTTCTTTGGAAAAGGCTTATGTTGAACAGGAAGAAGACAGATTGTGAACGCATACATGTATTCATTTGGCCATTACTGTATTCTACCTGAGTGAACTCGATGAAACGAGTACTTAAACATAGTGGCATGAAGATGGCGTGACAGAAGATGGGCACCCAGCTTAACAGTGCGATGATTTCACAAAGGGCCCCATTACACACCAAATAAAACCAAATAAAGAAGACTTGGTAAGTAGATGATAACATCACGAATGAGCTAAATGGTGCTGAATTTTTTGCTTTTTTGAATTTTTCGCTGCATGTCTTTTTTTCGATATCCTCTCTACATGACCAGGGTCATGTACCTTTTTGGTAAACGTAATTATAACACAATTGTCACCCTAGCGTGCTACCTTCAGGTGGTGAAGCTGATCATTTCATTTACAATGGCTCGGTCACATTCATTCATTTTTCCAAGGGTCCATATCTGAGAAGGTAAATATGTTGCCAAAAATGTTCCATTAGTAAAATTGAGTGTTGCTCTTACCTTCAGCCCTAGTAGGATAAGGCAGGTACCCCTCGTGTCTCAGGCAGACAGAATGGCAGCTGGGCACTTCTGTGGAAAAGCCATAACAGAGAGTGAGGATTAAACATCTTTATGAGTTGAGGACATTTGCCAGTTGCCACTTGTCGTATAGCCTTTCATGTCGCCATGATATGATTACGCTAAACGGAGATGGCGTGTTGACATATTGAGGCATGATTGTCATAAGTACAAGGAAACCGGCGCTGCTGATATTCTACACAATACAGTGACCCTGATGATTACAATGCTGATATTCAACACAATACAGTGACCCTGATGATTACACTGCTGATATTCTACACAATACAGTGACCCTGCTGATATTCAACATTTCAACACAATACAGTGACCCTGATGATTACACTGCTGATATTCAACACAATACAGTGACCCTGATGATTACACTGCGGATATTCAACATTTCAAAATGCCCTATTTCTCAAATGAAGAACAGGTCCTGCTTGGGAAAAAAAAGTGCTTTCAGGATTCCAAGAAATTGAAATATATAATATAGCACACTACTGCTATTACCAATAATAATAATGAATGCACAGAGTGTAGGGTTGCTATTTGACACTATATTCTTGAATTAGACGACTGTATACTAAAACACAATGTGACCATGGTGATCTCCATGCCACAGAACACAATGAGAAATGTATGTGAGTAAAATGTCTTCTTCTTTTCTCTTTGAAAAAAGGGAACTTCCATGGTTATTCAGTCAGAAATATGAGTGGTAATCTAATTAGCGTTAGCGTTAGCGTTAGCTATGCCATCCTTTCCTATGAACACAGGCTGGACCAAGACCAAATCAACCAGGTCAGCAAAGATAAACTCAGATAGCATACCATAGAACCAATCAGAAAGAGAAAAACAAGGAAATCCCTCACTCATAATGACCTGACTTCTGATTCCTGTTGTGGAGTTACAAAGAGAGAAGCAAGGATCTGTCTCTAAGTATATGGCAGTATGCCCTTAATTAGATGGTATGTTTAGGATATGAAGGTAAGGTAAGAACTTTTTCATTTCAATCAGAAAAGAATGTATACAAAGGCAGTGGATGTGTGACAAATAGATACGAGATCAAAATGTCATTTGATTGCATGTGTGAGGAGATTAGTGGGACCAAGACATGGCAGTAGATCCTAGTTACTGTCTGAGTGAAAACTTTGGTTGACTTTCAATGTTATGAATAAACACAGGGCTCTAAAGCTGGGAGGAGATGTGTTAAGCAGCACTGGGCTGCTGGCCAGTGACCCCTGGGAGACCATTAGTTGCCCTATCCTTCAGAGGGACCATCAAACAAAGCCAGGCTTATAGGAAATTAAAATCCAACAGAGCCACAACGATAAACAGATCCCTTGTCCAATAATGAGCCTTAATTTTATCAATGAACCCATCTTTCAGTAAAAGGCCATCTGACTTTCCACACTGAAAAGTCTTACATAATCTTGAGATCAAGGATTCTCCTTTTAAATTAGATAGTTTTTTTTTTTTAGTTTCTTTCAATAAAGACATGGTAGAAATTACCAGGTTAAGCTTAAGGTTCCAAATCTACTATATTTACAGATTGTATTAGTATTCAAACAAAGCATGTTTTGCAAAGGTCTCTAAGCAGAAACCTGAAGTGTGCAAGATACATAGGGAAGAGACAGGGATAAACATGATACAAGAGAAACGCAAGGAGGAGAGAAATCTTCTGTTTTAAAAAGGTCTAACAAAGTTAATATTGAAATCAAAATGAGGATACCCCCAAAAATGAGGGACAAAATAGCAGTTGCCCAAATGATCAGTTAAATCATTGAATTGATTAAGTGTGCTTTTTGTGACTAAAACACCAGCTCATGGCCCCCAATACCAAAAGACAGCAACAGTGAAAACGAACTGTGCAAATCAGAGCTCTATGACAGAAAAGACAGCCAGACAGACATCTGTTACCCTACAATGCAAGGCGTCCACTAGTTAATCTAACTCTATTTCAGGTAGGTGTATAACGATTTCCAAATTATTTTGGGGCAGTGGTAGCAATATTGTAACAGTAGTTAGCTATTTAGAATTTCAAAAATGCGTTGATTGCTGACACTCTCAATCCAAGGCGGACGGTGGTAGAAATGCAAAACATGTTTCAGGCATATCTATTGATTTTTTTTCAAAGAGGCCAATTAAGTAAAAAGATGTTAGTACAAAAAGGACACTGTCATGAACATGTTTTGTAAAAGTACCTTGAATGTAAAATGCCCTAGCCCTAACCCTAGTTCAAAAAACAATTGTCCTTGTATGTGGACCTCATGCAACAGTGGACTGAGATGACTTAATTGACGCCCACATGCAAGCACAGTTTAATAACTTTTAAATAAAACAACATTTTGGAATACAATGGATTTCAATTTTAGCCCAATTTTGACCAATCTGGATCATTTTCATCATAATTCATGCATGAATGTATTAAAAAAAAAAAAACATAAAGACACCACAGATTGAAACAATACCTATATGAACCAGTCTAAATTAAAACCTCACTTCATAAATTCCACAAAGCTGGTATTTTTGGCAGGGTCACCATTCAAACTAAATCACATGATGTGGTCCCTGGAACACAATGCCTGGGCACCTGACCACCTATAATGACTCATCTTTCTCTATTTCAATCCATCTGGGTGGGTTGGTGTTTGGAGAGAGTCAACGGAGGCATTCAATCCTCTCTTGCAAACTGCAAACAAGTACGGTGGTGGTGGTCCCGAGATGCCAGCCATTTCATGAGATTCATTTGGTCCAATGAATGCTCTGAATGGACATGTAACAGACACACAATGTAAAGTCATACAAGACCAGGTGCAACCAATGAAGAAAACACTATTCCCTTGTGATGTTCCCATCCATACCAAAATAATGCTCACGTACACACTGCTAACAAATAATGAATGGTTCCATGCAAGACAAAAGGGTCGTCAAATACCATATATGACCTGCAGAATCACCAGACTTTGTAATAATTAAACCTTTATGGGATGTTTTAGTTTCACTTCCTTTATCCCTCAAAGAACTGGAGTACGTCCTTCCTGAGAAATGGGCCAATATCCCACTACATACAGTTGAAAATGCTTTGAAATGTTTTGAATTTAAAGAGTGGGTTAACTCATTAGCTACTGGTTTTTGTCGGTGTGTACATGCTTAATTTTAAGTGTTTTTGATATATTGTCCACACCTGCAGTATCTGTGTTTCATTGTTTCACTGTTCATCACTGTATGATGATACAACTGTCAGAATACAGCAAAGATCTCTACCAAGTCCATCGAATAAATACTATAGAAATTAATCCATACTTTAGGTTGACATTTTTGGAGGTATTATGGTCAAACGATATTCATATATTTATTTTTTTCGTAGCACAGAGCTCTCTCTCTCTATATATATATATTATTAGAAATAATATATAATAATTAGAAATGTATAAATAATCAATAGTATATACAAATAATAATGAAAATTCTGTAAATATATCCTTCACACCTTTTTTTATAGAAAAATCACTACAGATATATAATGATAATTATCCAATATGGATATATAAAAATTATAAATGTCAGAATAAAAATTGTTATTATGTTTCCCATTTTTTTTTACTTCAAATACTTAAAACGACTGTTTTCACTCGAAGCAGATGCAACAAGATATGTTCACTTTCTTAATGCATTCTTTATGCATAATATAATAACATATTTTATGCATAACATTTTAACATAATTTACATTTAATAGCCATGCAGTTGATTCTAAAAAATGTATTTGCAGCCCCGTATTTGTACATATGTCTCCCTATTCGACTGCAGGATGTTCAGTTGTGGATAGAGATGACAGAAACGAAACAGTTATAATTTTTGTAATACCGAATGTTATTTTTTGTGATTTCAGAGCTATCACATCCTTCGTAAATACGGTAAGCACTCTCAGTCTATTGTTATCGTCTCATTAATTTCAAAAGTCCTCACAGTTGTCTTTGCAATCGCCGTGGTAATGAGGTTATACATTTTTGTGTTATATGGCAGAAAAATGCTGAAATGGTATTTGCTGAAAACTAATTTTACAGATACTGAGATTGATGAGATTGGGGAGAGAATGGGCCATCATGCAAAAGGAGTGTAAATTACACCAACTGCTCTCAATGATACCAAAAGCAGGTCAATACCTAATCAAACAAAGCAATTCATATTTTGAATTGACGAAATAAATTAATTAGGCCTATTTGGCATCATTTAATAAAGCAAATATTTTAAAAAGTTGATAGGTCCAGGTGCATTTGCGTAAGTTATTGATGACTGATTGAAGCTCATCCCAAATAGCGGTGATAACAATTCAAATGAGCTTATTCCCCACAGCACCAAAATTTGCCATCAGATTTCTCCAGGTCTTAATTTTTATCATCAGGTCACTGCCTACACATGCAATTGAGAACAATAGGTAGTAATCTTCTGTAAAACTAAAAGAGCAGAAGAGTGTGACAGAATGTCAGTTAGTGTTTGAAGGAAAGAACATGAATTTATTGGTGTTTTAATGTGGCGCTACTTGTCTTTAACCTAACGGCATGGTGCTCTTAGTTATTAATTCAGCCAATTAACAAATCCATTCACATGAATGAATCATTCCTATTCATTCAACTTTCAAACATTGCTAGAAATCAAATGGTCCACAGAGAGCAGGCTATTATTGTCCTTAGTGTAGGGGCTGGGCAACTATCCAGATAGGACCAAATTCACTTCCTTATACCGTCTCATTACTTGATGCTTTTCAAATTCAGTAAATGCTGGAGTGCTCACTGGGTTCACATGATCCTAGGTTATGAATGGGCTGATTTACACCCAGACTCACTACATGAACTGATTTAAGAAATGGAAATGTGTTATTGTAATTTAAACACATAAGGAATTGACTTTATTTCAGGTATATATTTACATCCACATTCAACATTGTTGAGTGGACTGTTTTGAAGGGAGAGGAGGAAGATTTACGCATATACTGTATCTAACATCAAGACATCCCGATAGGTTTGAGAGTCATAAGAAATGCTGTGAGTATGGCTGGAGTAGCCTACACTTGCGAGGAAGTTGGTTTGCTTCTATACAATTTATAGATTTTGTCATAAAAAAATGGCCACATTTTGTGTTACAGAGGATGCTTGGTAATACTATTACCATTTGTGGTCTCATACAATTACTAATGACTTTTATCGATCAGGCCCAAAATGTTTAATGTCTTTATTAAATGCAAAATCAGGTGACTGCAAGGCCAATATACAAATAAACACGTTCAAGTTTATTTTCCCATTCAACAAAATATTAGGGGTGAAAATCATATAATATGAACATAGAACGATACTATGGTCCAAGACAAGTGAGTGATATTTACACAATGACTGATGTGAGTACCAGGATGGTAAAACTACTGTTGAGCAGCCTTGGTTGGAGAAATAAAATAAAATGGTGATGTACCTGAGTCGTAGGTGAAATCCTGTGGCTCTTGTTTTATGATCATAGTTGGATGGTACATCTGGGGAAGATGGGTGCCTGCCATCACAGGATGTTCAAACAGGGAATCGTGGTATTCCTGCTTGAAGCCCTGAGGGGCAAACAGGAGACTGGGTTCAGACAGCTGCCGATGACACATAGGGCGCCCATCACGAGGAAGACTTTGGGCCGAAGAGAAGGAGGGGCATGGTTCTGAAAGCTGTCGTCGGAACCTATAGTGGACACACAGACATACTAGTGAGAATCTACATAAGAGAAGCCTCTAAACCTGAACCTATAGTGGACACACAGACATACTAGTGAGAATCTAAGAGAAGCCTCTAAACCTGTAACTGATTCTTCAAAGAGCAGACATAAGTGAATAGCACTGCACAGTTAAGTGAGTCTTCTTTAATTACACAACTTGCAGTATTCAGTAAGTTTGCAAAGAGATGAAAGAATAAACCAGAGACTTAAACCATCTGTCTCAAGTTATGGCATTTACATTAGTTATAGTCACGAATGTAAAATCAACTCATGAAGACCTCAGTAAGTGTTGCCTAAACCTGACATTGCCAAAAGTGATATGTACAGTATGTGTTCACCTCATCCATTACAATTCCATTATAATTCAGGAGGAATACTCATGCTATAGTGAATTCAAATAAATTAGACTAGTCTAGATTTTATCATACCACTGAAATATAAAAAAAATGACTTTGAAGCCCAAATTGGCTGAGATAATTTGGACAGACCTGTGGTCCATGGTATATGCGCTGTCAGGAGTAGGTTGAGCAGTAGCTAGGTGGGGGAATGTCCTGTTTGATTTGGGGAGAGATGGGGCTGTTATGGCGGATGCATGGCGAGGGGACACTGGTGTGCTGCTGGGCGGAGGCACAGGATTAGAAGCCTTTAGTCCTGCAATATGCTTTTGCTCACAGGCACTGTGGAAAGAGGGGGAGAGATAGAAGCAATATTGTTTTCAATAACATATTGTTTGGAAGTTCATAGGACAACAGACACATAACTTTGACACCACATATTTATCTGTGCAAAACCAGCCATAGTTCATTTTTTTTACTATTTGTGACAATGTTGTGAAATAGAAAAAATTGTTATAGATATTAATAGTCATATAAGGAGACATCTGCAATCTTTGATTAATAGTTTAAAAAAAAAACGTTTCCATCTTTTCTGTCCAGATGTAGATCATTTTAAAGTAATGTTCCGTACTGGCATACGTTGTTATGAAAAAGTCTGAAGAAGTCTGCAGATATATCTCTCTTGAATCTGACATTATACAAACAAATATTTCCTCCATTTGGTAGTGTGTAAATGTAGTCTTTTTACCTTTTT
This sequence comes from Clupea harengus, assembly GCF_900700415.2. Taxonomy (NCBI): domain Eukaryota; kingdom Metazoa; phylum Chordata; class Actinopteri; order Clupeiformes; family Clupeidae; genus Clupea; species Clupea harengus. Next base: position 29,471,240 of record NC_045162.1, on the reverse strand, counting down.
ATTAGTACAAAACGGCTTTCTACTGTGAGCACAAAAATGACTTTCAAATTATAGAGACTTTCATTCAGACAGTACTGAATGATTTGCAGATGGAACTTAAAAAAAAACCATAAAGATTACAATATAGAGGAACTTACACAGGGAAACTCAGGATAGACAATATAATCAATGAAAATAAAGTGTGCAATAGCAGCTACACTTGTGTTTAGGAGGAAATATTTGCTAAGTAATTTGGATTCTTAGTTATTTTTGTCCACTGCTTTAGGTGCTTTCTATTCACTGAAATTAGAAACACACCTGTCAATTAGTCTGAGGGGAAATGGTGGTGATGCATCATAATTACACCCTATTCTATTATAGGACTGGAAAAACTTAAGAATGATTTGTGATTTACTTCAAGTATGACTATACTCTGTCACTGAGCATGCCTGCATCCCTGAAAGAGATCAGAATGTGGAGATGGAGCTATGTCTGCCACATTCACAAAGTAGAATTGAAATTGATTCTATGCACCCAAATTCAAAAGCTGTCAATGTTTCTCCATAGCTTCATATTTCTACTTTAACAAATAACTTGTTTTGCTTTTATCACTTGTGTCTCACAGCTGAAGAGAAGTACCACTGTAAAAGAGAGAGTCTAAACTATATGACATTAGTAAGTTGCCCACCTGATACTATACAGGCACTTCTCCCCATAATGCAGCGTGTGTGCTGGCTCCTGGCTGCAGGATGTGCTGAGGTTTGCACAGGGGCTATGTGGCTCTGTTTTAATCTTCAGCTGCAGGCGGTGGAAGGACACTGTACAAGTGGAAGACAACAAAATGATTGAAAAAAAAATATGGAATATTGAGTTGAACAGTATGCAGAGAAAGTCTTTCATAAATACACAAGAAAAATATAAATGTACACAATACGAATACAAATCAAATGATCACGGATGTAGGATTGGGAGGACAAGCACCACAAGCAGCGGCCTCCCTCACCACGCAGTGTTCAAGAGCCCACGGAGACCTGGGTTTGAGTTCCAATTGCAGTCATTTCCTGATCCTACTCCTAATCTCCACCCCACTCATTTCCCATCTCTGTACACTTTGCTACCTAAATAAAGGCTTCAAAAGTAGACGTAGAATTGATGTGATAAGGAAAGCACAAAGGATGCTGGTGCCCCCCTTTTACTCTCTCAAACATTTTGTACTGCCTAGTTGGCCATTATGCCTGCATAGATCAGTAGTAGCAAGGAAGCAGGAGCAAATCTGTGTTATGGGTTAATGCAATTAATCTCTGATATTAATGTCGGATATCACCAAAGTGAGCTTTAAAAAAATAATAAAATGTTTGTTTGAAAAGGTTACACTTCTTTCACAAACTTCAGCATCTAAGAAGAGTATAATTTGTCTGACTTGACTGAAGCAGTTAATGAATGTCATCCATGACGTAAATACACAATAATGACATTTCTATACATAGTCTCATTAAACTAAGGCAGAAGAAGAAAAGGCGTGCCACACCAGCATATTTTCCACAAAGGATCTTGGCCGCAACAGAATGCAGAAAAGAGATTGCATTCAGGTTGTTCAAATGCACCAACATAAGCATAGTTCACAACCTCCCATATCCCATGCATGCACCCATTCACGTAGACTACTGGTCCCTGCCTGCTCTTGCATTCTTTCCGTCTCTGGGATATCCCATATGGTCAGTATATCTACACATCCAGTCACCAGTAGCCTGGTGTTACCCAAATGAATCCCTTCATCTGTCCGCTCTCTCCTGTTGATCCAATGCTCAGCCTAAACAGGCTGTTCACTTCTGCTTTGGTTAGAGATGCACTGACTGCACCAAATTTCATTAACTTTCATTCAATTTCAATTATTTAATTAACATTGAATATCATAGTTAACTGATACCAACCTAATATGATGTTGCAGTAAAAGCTTAAGACCATTCTTTCCCATCACCACATTGTATTTAGAATATGCTATTGGCTATTTTCATTTCCATAGAAAATAGAGCTGACTACTTCTGCTCCCAAAAGTCACACTGCAGCAAGTGCCAGGATGTCTGCTGAAACATTTAACATTTCAGCAAAGATGTAAGATATACATTTGTGTAAGCGTTAAGGTTAGACACATTTAGATTATTATTATTTGCATTAAATGTATTACATTACGCATGTTTGGACATTTTAAATTATAGGCCTAAATACATTTTTTGAAGAATGAACGTGAGATGGGCTATACTGATCTCGACTAAAATAATGTTAGCATGCATGGAATCTAAGTGGGCAAACTATTAATTTTTTTACAGGCTCATGTGGATGTGGATGTGGCTAGGGCATTTTAAAATACGCAAATGCGTTTTCAAAAAGTACATTTTGAAGGTACTTCACCTAGTTTAGTTACAGTTTTAAAATATTTTGACATAGTTAAAGAAAACCTCAAAATATGAAAGGACCATGGATAATATGAAAAATATAAAGCTGTAATTCACTGTAGCTGATTCTAAAACATTTATTCTCCATTTAACAAAAGGTGCGTCCAGTGGGTTACCACACACTGTATTTCATTTCAATATGAGTTCACATTTTATTCACGTATGAATCAAATCATTCCTCAAGGTATTGTTTTTGGTATTATAAAATTGTTTTTTGATATTATAAAACTATTTCATAATGTTCTACTACCATACTAGCAGTTGTTGCAGAAAGTGATCTTTTCAATTTAAGCAGTTAAACACATAGCCTATATTTTAAGTATGCACTTACTATTACCAATGAAGCTTCCAGACCCTAACATTTAACAATTTTAAATTAGATGTATAACAAATACATGAGGAAACATGATAGAAATGTGGTAAGGAAGATTTTTTTTTTAGTAGAATATTTGATGTGTTGAATTACACCACGAAACCAACCTCTATCTTATGCCTACTTGCTCCATCCCCTTGGCTTTGTTCTAGACCGTGGGAACGTTTTCTCATATGCAATAATCTTGCAATAATCCTGAGATGTTTTAACAGATTTTTCAGGTAGTTCATATTAATGTGGCAAAAAATTGATCACAGTAGAAATAAAAGTGGTAAATATAAATGACCCAAAATATTGTGTTCCTGATGACAAAAGAAAAAAAATAGTATCAGTGTGTGCAAAAATATCAAGTATACAGAGTGAGGTTAATCTTAATCAATAATAATAACTGACATTTGAAATTGAAACAGTCCTCTGTCCTCTGCTCAAATAGAAACAGACACATCTCTTTAAAGGTATTAGTGTGTCTTAAACTGATTGTGACCGTAGAACATCTCAGTCCCTGCTTGCAACACGACTGGCCCATATGGCAGTGCTGTGGCTGCCCACTCTGAAGCCCAACTGCCCTCGCCCTCGCCCGCACCCTCGTCCATCTGCTTCTGACGGGCCCACCTGCGCCCACATGCTAACATTGCCATACATGCAACAGCAATGCACACATCACCATCACCATCACCATGGCGATGGACATGACACTACCATGGCCATTACAGTACCGTGCACACTGAGAAAAGCACTAAGCAACAACATATGCAAAGTTAGAAGTTACCTATCTTCATTATTTTAATGCTGATATCTGTTCTTAAGCATTCTTGGTGTATAACCACGTCATATGTGTGATTCCAAACTAATAAACACTTTCTCCCAGGAACATGTATCTTGTTTATTTTTAACAGGTAAGAAGCCAAAGGTGGGATGGGAAAAACATGAATAGTTGGGATGTTATTTCATGAAATTCAAATGGTTCTAGCTGATAACTGTCTAAAATAATAAGTATATAATACGTATAGAAGTAATATAATAACTATAGTGCAGCACAAATACTGATATAGTATTAATATCATAGAAGGATCATAGAAGCTCATTTTCATCATTTTGATAAATAATTCAAAATAGACCAAAAAAAAAATGTCTTTTAGATTTAAGAAAACAACACTTTTTTGACACAGAGGATATTCACCAAACACAAACAATTGCTGCGAGTCTAACACATATCAGCAGTGATGCGTGTGGACGACAGCAGAGATGGAATGATGTTCCAGAAAGGGACAAGCCAGACCCTGTTTTGATGAGCTGTGCAACATGCCCCCTCTTGGCTATTTTTTAAAACATAAGCTTGCATTGCACCCTGCCACGCCATTCATGGTCCATGCCACTTCCGAAGCTGGCATCGCCATTTCACTGGCCAGAACTATGCCAACTGCACTTCCTATGTCCATTTAAGAGAAGACAGCATACTTGGACAGGCTTGTATGTTATTAATACATTACAAGGCGACTTCATATAAACCTGCAAATAAATAGTCTAGTTTGCTGTAGTGTGATCTTATTTACTTATTTACTAAGAGGTATTATATGCAACATAATATAAATAAAATGTCAACAACTGTGCAAGTATGAAACTGGTATAATTCTATGATCAAGAGTATAGTGCGACTCACATTACAAAGCCACCTTAGTAAACCCAGAAACCATGCAGTAAGCAAAGACATCTATGACAAAATATGGGAAAGTTAGCTGACTGGGTAGCAATACGTCTGTCCCAATGTTCCTTAAAGCTTGCTTGATAAAACCTTACATGAAGAAAATGAAGCTCTCAGTTTATCGTTCCATTTACTTGTTAGGCTGACGCTTTTCTCCAGAGTAATGTACAGATTCCTCCCTGAATGATACACATTGCTCTACCCTTCACGCTACCAGTTGAGCTACAGGGACGTACGTTATCCTGTAGCGTGCGTGTCAAACTTGTGTTAAACATCAAACTTGTGTTAAACGTCAAACTTGTGTTAAACACGAGGACATTGTTTTACCAAGGACCTGAGCCTCCAGAGGGAGCTGTCATGCCAGGAAAATGAACACAAATATACTCCAGAGTTTCCATACAAAATAGATGAATGAACACTGCATATCTCTATATATTACACCAGATATCTTGTAAAACATTCAAATCTGTTTCTGCATATTCAGTCTAATAAAGGGTTAAAATCATACTCACAGTTCTCACTATGAAAGTCTGGGACAAACTGCTCATCATTCTCCAGAGCTAGAACACAGAAAACAAGAGAAAGAAGGTAAGGGTAATGTAACGTTCAAGACGGACAAAATGCCTTTATCAAGAGACAGGCTTCTGTAAATGTACCACATATGAAGTCAAACCGCAGTATGAATACAACAACAAAAATGCATACATTGTTACATTTCTGTGACGGAGCACTTAAGGGATAAATAAGGTGTAGCACACCCAACTCATTCTAATTCAGCATTAATGTCAGAAATAGATCAGAAATCCACCCTAAAGTCCACACAATATTCAAAGGGCCAAAAACCTTTTGGTTTTGATATGAGTGTTGCATCACGAAAGAGTACTATCAGTTGAATCTATACACACCAGAGATGGGTGTTTCTGTTTGATCAAAAACAATAACAGCTTGAGACACGTACACATCTTCAGGACCATTTCTTATATGAAGCTGATCCTCTCTTGGCAGGTTTCCCCGTGACATTTGTGAATGGGTTTGAATGAGACCATCATTCATCCAAAAAGGAAATAATAAAAACATAATTTATACAATATATACAATGTTTATATGAGCTGAAAATAAAAATAAAAACAATACATAAAAGTGATTTAGATATTTAGGCTTATAGATGTGTGAGTGCTGAGATGAAAAGCACGAGAGTGAAGATGAGGATGAGGTAGGACAGAGGACAGCGAGCTCCCACCAGGCGAGGTGGAGGGAGGTGTGTGTCAACATGTGAATGAGATCGCCAGCCCTGGAACTCTGCCGCCATTGACAAAAAGGGGGAGGAACAAAGTGAAAGAAAAACTGTTGGGATCCTGGCATGGGTTAGGGTTATGGGTTAGGGTTGTGTTAGTCTCCAGCCATCACTGACTTATCTCTGTAGAAGCATAATAAAGGTGGGTTTGTCTATCACAATCTTGCTTGTCTAAGGTCATGGATTCTAAATATTGTCATGTCCCATTTATGAACGGATAGCCATGAACATGTTTGGTTTAGTTTTCAGTTTATTTTTCCCCCTTGCCAATTACTAATTCAATGGCCAAGTCAATCAATTTAAGAAAACTACAGGTCATGTTAAACCACATAGAAAAACACCAGATGGGAACAATAGCCTACTATTAGGGGATATTAATCATCCCTTTTATTTTCAAACTATTTTTCACTTCTTGTAATTTTACACCTCTAAGACTAGAGACCTATCAACCACTACCATGCTATCTGAAGAACAATCTGTCTCCCATAATGATCTCTTATTTCCAATTACGAGACCCAATAAATCTTACTCATGGGTGCAGGAATGTAGCTCTTTCCTTTATTCTAATAGACAGGAAGTAATCTGTTAAAATTACACAGTTGAGATGTTCATCTCAGTGATATGAGCTTGGCAGGATTATATTTCTTTCAGTAATATCTACATTGAGACACTTCTTCCCTCCACAGAAACTAAAATATTTAAAAATATCTTATTATTATCTTATAAAATATCGTATACCCCCTGGTGAAAAGGGGGTACATTGTACAGCTGAAACAGAGCATGAAAACAAATTGCCCCAAAATATAGTTTTGAGCCGCACACATTTGACTTGAAATACCTAAATATCTATCTAAACCACACTGACAGTATTTGAAGTTCATTAAAGGAGAAATAAGTTATTGGAATAGTGAGTGTCCCCCATTCCTCTCATACACTCAAAACAGAATAACAAGATATCAATTTTGCATTACAAAATATACTGCAGTAAGTGAAATACCTATAATTTCAAAAATATAATTCAATATTATATAAAAGGTAAAATTGCAATTATTACAATATAAATTAGCTAAAACATAAGCACCAGACTTAGGATAGGAGATTTCTCCCTCAAATTTGGACATGGCTCATTCCCTCCCATTTACCAGGCTGAGCAATGAGAAGCATTACCATATCATTTTTACTGAGACCATCAATTGCAAAAGTCAGCACTGACATTATGAAAGTCCAGCAAAACTAAATAAAAAAAAAATGCACAAATAAGTGAATAGAATGATTTCATTGTATGAATGTACATGTGCCTGAAAGATTTACTGTATACTACATCTAAAATATAATACAATTTAACAAACTGATATTTTTCCTAGTAATACAATAGTAATTTGGAATTGGTTATTAAAACTGCTAATAATGACGAGAAACAGAACAGAAATGTTTCCCAACAAATGAAGTGAAATGAATATTTTAACACTGATCAGTGAATAGATAATAAATATATTTTGTATCATAAATTGCACCCTATCTGGCTGAACAATACGGGCTTGCAATAAAATGTGTATAGAAATGTTAATCTATATTTCATATATTCTAAAGCAATATTACTAATATGAAAAACGACATACCATTTCTTATTACTATGTGCGATGGTGACTTATTGCTCACTTTTAACATCGTAACATAGGACAAAAGTAGCATACGTTAAAGACTCTTCAGAGCATGCATACAAACTTCACATACTTGCATAAACAGCCACAAAATGCTCTTTTTCCATTTTACCGAAATATTGACCACATTACCATAAGTTTGTTCACATAAGCTAATAATCATTTATACACATATTATTACGATTGTTATCGTCTATAAAAGATGAATGGAATTATTCTAGCAATGGGAATGATGAGCATTCACTAACCTACAGGTCTGCGCTGCAAGCTGGTAGGAAAGAAGACGCTCGCGCTCGTTATGTCCTGAAGCATCTTGTTCGATTTACCCCCAAATCAGACAATCTTGCCATTAGAGAATAAATAAAGAAAGAAAAAAAAGTCCACAATGGTGGTGGAAAAATGATGGACTTTAAAAAAATCAATCCCAGTTTATCCAAATGAGCGAAAGGGTTAATGGAAACAATGAATCTTCAGCACTGGAGAGACCCTTACACTGACTAAGAGTGAGAGAAAAAGAGAAAATAAAAAAAAATGAGAGAGGAGAGAGGCAGACAAGAACAAGAACAGAAGTGGAAAAAGAGAAGGTGGTAGTCAAGTTGGCTGGGACGCAGTGTTTGCCAAAAGCCAAGAGGGGATTTAAGCATGCTGTTTAGTAAGAAGGTAATATGTGAAGACACTCTGGGTAGTCTTCTCAGTTGCCCTCTCCCAGACTGCTGCCTGGCAAGTTCTATAATGCATGCATGACACACAAGGTGCCTATTCCAGTCAAGACATTAATTGGCTGAAACGACGAGGTAACTTGAGGCTCATCCTCCACAAAAACACAAACCTAATATTCAAAACACCACCCCCTCTATCCTCATCTTTCTTTCTTTCTTCAACAGAGCGCTCTTCTGCTCATTTGAGCAAACACAGCTCCCAGTCCTAACATGTGGACTGTCTGCCTTTTGATTTGCCTCTATCCCATGCACACGAGACACCTACCTGAACAAACCCAGGTCTCCCGCAACTGGTAGAGGTCCTGAAAGAGATCTGGAACAACATAAAAACATGCAGTCCATTTGACTTTGGACCTCACTGTCAAAGCTCTCAGATCTTCAGTGATACATGACCAGTAACTGATGCTGCTGAGAGAAAGGAATGTATATATGGTCTAAATCATTTAAGAATATTGCACATCATCTTAAGAAGTTGTGAAATGAACTTCTTCTATTAGTCCATCCTAATTCCAATCTTACCCTCTGTGTCTAATGCCAGGTCAGATCGAATGTGTTTTTGCTTTCTGTCATTGACTGGTTCCTCACCAGAAGACTTCCCCTGTGGATTCAAAGCAGTGGGGGTGGGGCATGGGGATACGGAAGAAGAAATGATGTTGGCTACTGCTGGGAGTGAACAAGCATAAATGACTTGTTGGCTTGTATTACATTAGTGAGAGTAAAACCCACCATATTTAAGGAGCTTGGCCCATATGTCAAAAGGCCAACAGAAAACTACGCAGGCTACCGTGCTCCACAATAGACTACTAATAATAATCTAAAAATAAAAAAATAAGAATCATTTGCTAGACGTTTTTCCTATATATAAATGTCAGGTTGTTTACACAATTATTTCATCATTATAATATGTATTGATAACAGTATTGCTTGTCATTTATTTCCATCTGACTCACATGTGGTTTACTGAGAGGTACTTTTTGGTCGTAAAATCCATCCATGTTTCTCGTCCCGTTTAACTGTCTAGGGGAGTATATGTAGCCTCTTCATTCGCGATGCAGTGCCATCCGACCTTAAAATGACCAGAAGATGTATTTGCGGTAAGGAATAAAAACTGCATTAACTTTTACAACTGATTTACTATTATTTTTTATTTTTAGGTATCAATACGCCTTTAATGAGCCGAACGAGCACGTTAAAAGGCGTAGTAAGCCTGCATCAAAACCGAACTTCAGCCACCTACGCATATGAAGAGCAAGGGGTTGATGTATCCCTTGCTTTTATGACACAACTCGCTTATGATACTGTTACCTGAAACAGTACTGAACACCACTACTGTCAGCCTTTGGACCAACTTAAGCTTGCGGGGGACGCTGCCCTTAACTATCACCCTGTCCATGGTATTTAGCTTAGCAAGCTAAACCTGTAAAGTCGAGAAATGATGTAGGTTGCAGGTGTAAGTGTTAACTTACCTAATGTAGACTATGTATTCATGTGAGATCCGCCTGAGAAACTTCAAACATGACAACCTGTGCACAGATCACGCGCTCGTTTAATGCTTCATCTTCTGTTCATACTGCCCTGCACTCATCGGCGTCTGCTTACGCCGCCCATCCAAACAGCCGGAACTCTCTCCCATTGGCTGTCTTGTATTTGTTCAGTTCCATTTAACTGTCAATCAGCCTTGGTTTGAGTCTCTAGCCTAAAGGAAATGAACAAATACGTTCTGAATTGCTACAAAATCCATGTATTTGTTCTTTGATTTATCAACATAGAACAAGGTATTATTTTAATAATTTCATCCTAAGTGACCTAATTAAAATAATTTCCATGCTTACTGTAATATGGGGTTCAGTTTTAAGCATTATCCTTGTGTAAGCATGTTTAACATCAGACACCCCATGTTTGCCCTAAAGAACAAGAACTGATTAGAATATTAAAACACTAAACTGTTTTCATATCTTTATTACCTCCGGCAAGTAGGTTATGTTTTCCTTGCTGTTTGTCTGTTTGTTTGCAAGATTACCCATAAAGGCAGGCCAATTTTCATGAAACATGGTGGAGGAAAGTCGCATGAGCCAATGAAAAACCCATGGGGCCGTCCCAGTACATTTTTCCTCTTTCTGTATTGTGAGATATCTGCGCTCTAAAGTGCATTTGTAGTAAACCTATACAATGAATCATATGTTCTGTGAATGTATAGCAAGCCCCACAGGCTTTACAGAATTTGCTGATCTAAAGATACAATTTTCCTCTTGTCACTTTGCAGCTTGGTTCAACTGCAGATGGGATTCAAAATTCAGTAGTTCCATGTCACTCAAGACAACTTGTTTTATAAAGACAGCAAACTGTTGTGAAAGCCAAACAACTTTGATCAAATGATGAAATGACTGAACTGATGGAAGCTGTATTGAGAACCACAGGAAGAAAATTGACCATTTTGTCTTACAAGGCCCATGATCTCAAACCAATGCCAATCAATTTAAACCACTTAATGTTCATGTGTTTTATCTCATTTAGGGCCTCCCCTTGTTTTCTGTCAGGTCAGTGTCTTGTTATGTTCAGAGTTTTTATGAAAAGACAATAAAATGTTTAGGCAGCCTCCTGACTTGTTTGTCCATGTCATAGGCCTATTTCAACTGAACTGTATGTATTGCCACTGAGTGGGTTGATGGGATGTATCAAGGCTCACACATGGACACGTGTCCAGAGATGTCAAACTTGAACCACAGACAGTGCCAACAGGCTCCGGAGCCTGCCTGGAGTTATCCTTTCAGACACGGAGCCTAGGACAGGAAATTATCTGTGCAAGTCGCTTTCTCGCCAACTGGAAATTACCCGACAATTTAGGTGGAGAACTCGCATCTGGTGTCATGGCTGAGGCAGTTACTATGGTAGTCGCTATGGGAGTACCATGGTAGTTAAGGTGGTAGCTACCTTAGTTGCAACAGTGAAACTGTGATGGTTACAACTGCTTGAAGAAGAAAAGAGGGGCAGGGATGAAGTGAGAGCCTTGGGTTGATGCAGCCATACTAGAGAGGAAGAGGAATGCTGGGCTTTATATACTGGATTTTCAGTGACAGAGAGATAGACAGGAGGAGAGAGAGATGTAGAGAAAAAGGAACATACGAGAGCGAGAATCACTGCCTTGATACATTTAACAAACAGCAAGACAAACTTGCCATCATTTTGGGAGAGGATACTAGGTTCCTGTGTGCTTACACAATCTCTCTGTGTGTGTGTGTGTGAGCGAGAGACAGCGTAGAGTAAATGTAAACATGTGTGTTTAACCACACATGTACTTATTTCATATATTCCATGATTCTGTATTTTCTATCTTTCAATCTTTCAGTGTTTCTGTGTTCTATGCTTTGGCAAAACTATTTTCCTTTAAAGAGGGCCTATTATGCAAATTTGCAATGTTCATGATTTTATTTGTGGGGTCTACTCGAATAGATGAGCATGCTTCAATATTCCTTAAAACAAATGATTTTACCCATACTGTACATCTCTATTCTCCCTCTGTCTAAAACGCTCTGTTAGAGTTCCTGGGTCTTTAAGCCCCCCCCCCCCGACGAGCCCAGTGTGCTCTGATTGGTCAGCTAGGCGGGTAATAAGGATTGTTTTATGAGATTGTGTCATCTTGTAACAAAGGAAAATGGCCAGACTTCCAACCCATTTTTGTGGGAGAGAGTAACTCCCTCTGGGATATTGCTAAATGGAGTAATATATGGTATTTCTCTGTGTAATATTTATGCTCCCAATGAACTTTTTATCAGAAAAGTGTTTGGCTCCATCCGAGACAGAAGTACTGGGGTTCTCATTGCAGGTGGTGACATGAATTGTGTAATGTCTCAGCTAAAAGATAAAGCCCCAATATTAACATCTGCATCAGGTGTCAAAATAAGCAGAGGATTAAACCATAACTGTCAAGAAATGTGCTTAGTTGATATTTGGCGATACAAATACCCAGTCGGGACTTTATATTTTACTCCAATAGGCATTCATCATATTCACGTATTGACCTCTTGGTTACACCTAGAGAAGAAACACATAGGATAATAGACTGTAGAATATTTCCAATCACCCTTTCAGACCACTCTCCGGTGTTGTTTGAATGGGATTTACGGCAAAAAAATACATCTCTCCTCAATGACCACACTTTTGTTCAGTATGTAAGAATGGAACTAAATAACTATCTGGAACTTAACACCAATCCAGAAACGTCTCCCTTAATAGTCTTACTTACTTATCGCTGTCATATGCAAGGAGGGTAGAGACCCCATCGATTGTGGTGCATATAGGCCCATCTCTCTCCGTAATGGCGATCTACGTCTACTCACATTTATCCCTCGCAGGTCAAATAAATATATCCCCTACATCCAGACCAAACGGGGATCATCCCAGTTCAGGAAACAACATCCACAGACTTCTGAATGTCATGACTTATGCAGCCTCAGGGCTCAGAAGCTATGGTGCTGTCATTAGAGGCTGAAAAAGCGTTTGACCATGTGTCATGGAAATAGTTATTCCAAGCCTTGGCACGATTTGTATTTGGTAATAATTACATTTTTTGGATCCGTATCATACAGTGCCCTCCAGAATTATTGGCACCCTTAATGAATATGAGCAAAACAGGCTATGAAAAAAAATTCTTTGCTGTTTATATTCACAAAAATCTTAACCTTTTCATTGAAGTAAAATTATTGAAAGAGAACCATTTTTTTTACATTAAATAAGTATTTTTCTCCAAAACATGTGTGCTACAATTACTGGCACCCATAGAAAGTCTAAAATCTACCTGAAATATATTTCCAATCATGTTTTACATTTTTAAGTTGACCTGTTTGATTACGAACTCTTAAGTGGTCAACCATGACTTCCTGTTTCACTGGGGTATAAATATGACTGTCACACAGGCCAAATTCCCTTAGTCACTCATCACTATGGGAAAGACCCAAGAACACAGTGGCAATGTGCGACAGAAAGTTGTTGAGCTGCACAAGTCAGGAAATGGATATAAGAAAATCTAAACAGTTGAAAATACCCATTTCCACTATCATGGCAATAATTAAGAAGTTTAAAGCGATAGGAGATGTTAAGAATAAGCCTAGAAGAGGACGTGTGTGTACATTGACCCCACGCACCGTGAGGAGGATGGTTCGACTGGCAAAAGAATCTCCAAGGATCACAGCTTGAGAATTGCAGAGGTTAGTTGAGTCTTGGGTTCAGAAAGTCTCCAAAACTACCATCAGACGCCACCTACATCACCACAAGTTGTTTTGGAGGGTTGCCAGAAAAAAGCCTCTGCTGTCAATCAACAACAAATTAAAGCGCCTACAGTTTGCCAAATGTTACTGGGACTTTAAATGGGACCAGGTTATATGGTCAGATAAGACCAAAATATAGCTTTTTGGCAACAAAAATAAATGTTAATAAAACAGAGGCACTGGATATTAACAGTCTTATTTCAAAACAAACAAAAGATCACAGTGAATTTTGCTGGCTGCCTGTGGGTATTAAATACCTTGGTAGTTTTATAACACCAGGGTTGGATCAATTATATAATGCAAATTATGACAAATTAATCAATAAAATCAGACAGGATCTAGCCCACTGGTCATCTCTTCCCTTGTCCCTGTTGGGTCGAATAAAATCAACCCATATGAATGTTCTTCCAAGACTACTTTACCCATTTCAGATGCTACCTATTCCTGCACCAAAATCAATGTACGTGTCACACCAGCGCTGAACCCTGCTCCTGCCACGCACACTCCGACTACAACTCACCCAGCTCCGTCTCATTCCCAATCACCAGAATACTAATCACGGACACCTGTTACTCCGCTATTTAAACTTTTCTCTCTCCTCACTTCCTTGTCTGGCCTCGTTTCAAAAGGACTAAATTCCTGAAGATTCAAGCTCCTGTCTATTCGCTCCCCCCGTTTGTTCCTGTCTCGATTCCTAGTTTCTGTGTTTACCAGTTCCAGTGATTGTTCCCTAGCTTGCGCATTCTCCTGGACTGTCTTTCGTTTAATTGATATCTTCTGAGCATTGTGTTTTGTTAATTACATCTCTGAGCGTTTATTCCCATTCCCTTGTCTGGAACAAGTCGTGTTGATCACCAATCCCATCCTGGCCAGAGTACGGAACCGGAACCCATGCAGGTCGACTCCGTCAGACTCACTCCCGCGGAGCGCCGCCGATGACTCGGCCTTTGCCAAGTGTGGAACTGAGGGACACGTCATCGCAGCGTGTCCCACCCAACCAATGAGACCCCGGGTGAGTTCCGTCCAGCTTGGTATCAAATGATGTCATCCTTTATTGATCCCTGTCACCCAGACTACTACTCTCTGGGTCCTTTTCAGCTCGAGCCCTTGTTGACAGTTGGATCAGTGGGAAATTTCATCTCGGGCCCCCTCAGCAGAAGACTAGCGCTGCCAAAGACCCAGAGTCCGTTCCCCTATTCCGTCCGCTGCATCACTGGTAAGCCTCTGTCTAGGAGGCTAATCCAACACGTCACCTCTCCTGTTCAGCTCAAGGTTGGTATCTTGGGCGACAGTGGTACAGGAGGTAGAGAAGTCGTTTAGTAATCAGAAGGTTGCTAGTTCGATTCCCTGTCGAAGCGTCCTTGAGCAACACACTGAACCCCTAATTGCTCCTGATGTGCAGTGTGCCATCAATGTAAAATGTGTATACATTGTAAGTCGCACATATGTAAGTCTCTTTGGATAAAAGCGTCTGCTAAATGACTAAATGTAAATGTAAAATCTTGCACAAGGAGGAGATACAGTTCTTGCTCCACACCCCAACCCTGTGTTGGGAGACAGGAGAGATGACCTGCTTACCGGCCAAATCATTTACATTTAGTCATTTAGCAGACGCTTTTATCCAAAGCGACTTACATATGTGCGACTTACAATGTATACACATTTTACATTTACACTGATGGCACACTGCACATCAGGAGCAATTAGGGGTTCAGTGTCTTGCTCAAGGACGCTTCGACAGGGAATCGAACTAGCAACCTTCTGTTTACTAAACGACTTCTCTACCTACTGTACCACTGTCGCCCCTCGCGCAGGTCCCCCACAACCACCTGACTAATCCCTCTCCAGGCCACCACAGTTGAAAGCCCCATTGACAAGGTCAGTCAAGACATCCCGTCTCAAAATCATCACTTCCGCAACATCTTTTGCTCGCAGAAAGCCTCCAATTACCACCACACCGACCCTGGGACTGCTCAATAGACCTGCTACCAGGTGAACCAGTGCCCTGGGGAAGGATCTACCCCCTCGCATTGCCTGAACAAAAGGCAATGGAGGAGTACGTGGAGGAGGCTCTACAGCAGGGGTGCATCCGCCCATCGACCTCTCCAGCCGCCTCAAGCTTATTTTTGGTGAAAAAGATGAATGGGGGACTTCAGTCCTGCATTGACTACCGGGCATTGAACAAGATAATGATCGAGTATCACTACCCCTTCCTCTCATCCCATCGGCCCTCGAGCAGCTGCGAGGAACCAAGATGTTCACGAAGCTGGATCTCCGCAGCGCATACAACCTGGTCCGAATATGGGTGGAAGACAGCGTTTATCACCCCTAGTGGCTACTATGAGTACTGTGTAATGCCATATGGGTTGGCCAATGTCCCCTCCGTGTTCAAGGGATGCATGAACAAGGTGTTCCGGTAGTATTTAAACAGATGTGTCGTCGTCTACATTGACGATATCCTGATATACTCCCGGAACAAGGCTGATCATTGCCATCATGTGCCCCTCGTGCTCCAAAGGAACATCATCTCTATCTCAAGGCGGAGAAATGCTCCTTTCACACTGACAAAGTGTGAGTACTGGGGTACTACATCTCCGCCTCAGGTCAGTCGTCAAGACTTGGTCACTGCCCACTACGGTCAAGGAGCTGCAGCGAGGATTTCTGGGTTACCATCGATTCATCAACAACTGTAGCTTAATAACGGTGCCCCTGACTTCCCTCCTCAGATCCAAGCTGAAGTCCCTCCAGTGGAGTCACGAGGCAGAAGCAGCCTTTGACCTGCTCGAGCAAGCCTTTGCAACCACAACACTCCCCTCTCCCAAACCCTAACCTACCTTTCGTGGTGGAGGGGGACGCATCCAAGACAGGGGCGGGTGCGGTCTTGTCCCAAAGGTTAGGTAAACCCCCCCACGTCTCCATCCAAGTGCCTACTACTCTAGGAAATTCACCCGACATCAGCAACCGGGAACTCCTAGCCATCAAGCTGGCCCTCGAAGAGTGCCGCCACTGGCTTTTTGGGGGCGCCACATCCGTTTTAGGTGCTCACGCACCACAATAATTTGGAATACCTCCATGAGCCAGATGGGCCCTCTTCTTCACCCATTTCACCTTCTCCATCTCTTATCGTCCCGGGCCCTCTCAGGGACCCACAGAGATGCCGAGGGTTCTGATGATCCTGAGAGCATCCTCCCACCTCACGTCATTGTTTCTCCCATCCAGTGGGGCCTGGACGATCAAATAGCTCAAGCCCAGGCTGAAGATCCTGCCAGAAAGAGCTATATCCCTAGTATCCTTCGCACCTAGGTGATCGAATCCGTACACACCTCCCTGGGCACTGGTCACCCCAGGGCCAATCAGACCCTCACTCTGCTTCAGGAGTGCTACTGGTGGCCTGGCAGGAGTGGCCCCTGGAGGGAGGGGGGGGGGGGGGGGTAGTAATGTCATGCCAGCACTGAACCCTGCTCCTGCCATACCCCTTCCGACTACAACTCACCCAGCTGCATCGCTTTCCCGATCACCTGAATTCTGATCGCCTGCACCTATCACGCTCACTTTTTAAAGTCCTTACTCCTCGGTCTGGCCTCGTTGATACTAGGACGAAACTCTGTGAAGCAACAAGTTCCCGATTACGTCTCTCGCGATTTTCCCAGCTTCGCATTGTGACCTCCAAGTCTTCCGTTATTCTCCTGTTTAATTTCGAGCCCCTGCGCTCTTGTTTTCCCGTGCCTGAAATAATCTCCCATGTTCGAGTTTTCCAGTTTAACTTCTGTGCATTGTGTTTTGTTTAAGTGAATTCCTCTGAGCGTTTTGTTAGGCGAACGAATATCTTCTGTGCTTTATATTTATTCGAACCTTCCATCTTCTGTGCGTTATCCATGTTTGCATTGGTTTTCACCCTGTTTGTTTCCCCTTTTCCCCATTCCCTGGCTGTTTCCAAATAAACTCTGTGAATTTCCATCTCTGAGTCTTGATGTCCCTGACAAAGTACTTTAGCTTTGTATGGAAAAGGAATTTTGGAGTTACTAATGACCAGTTTGGTGAAGGAGTTCAAATGTTCAAAAGACCCAGGACCCCCCCTCCCCGCCCCCCAGGTTTCTTCCTGATTAACAGGAAGTTTTTCCTTGTTCCTTTAACCATTGTGCTTCCTCTAAAGGAGTTTCAGGCCGTTGAATATAACTGAATTGAATATTCAAGAAGCCTGCTCCAACTGTAAAAACAAGGAAGAAGTGGAATCCACAAGAGGCGTGCGGTAAGGCTAGACAAGCAGCAGCGGCTTCTGAAGCAAAGAAAGGGCAATGAATGATCTGGCTGGTGTTGAGACGAAGAAGATTGAGGAAACCTTAGAAAGAAAGAAGCTAAAGTATGCAGAACTGGTAGCAGAAGTGAGGCAACAAGGTTGGCAAATACACACAAGGCCAGCAGTGTAGAGGCTAAATCAACCATAACACTTCTGGTGGACGGTCACTCAAAGGACCTTTTAAACATGAGGTTGTTTAGTGATGCTAAATATTGAAACATCGTTAGCTAGCAGCCTAAACCTGCTACAGAGACATAGTGAGCCTCACAGTGAGAGCATGGCAGTCTCTCACTCCTACTGCACAGCAGACTAATGGATTTGTAATTATTATTCCATGCTATTGGGAGTGAAAATCCGTGAGACTTCATAAGATCCGTGAAATTCAGTGTCATGTACGTGAGACATGAGAAATGTTTAAAATGATTACTGGGTATTCACAGGTATGATTACTTGCATGTGACAGTGAGAGGTCTAGCTGCTGTGGGAGGTCCAGAGGGAATTTAACATCTTTCTGTGGGGGACCAAGGTGGCCAACCCACGTTGTGTGATTTGGGCTGACTGGAGTCGGTGGTGACGTCAGGAAAAACAGTGCAGGAGATGGTGTCTTTCTTGTAAAAAATAAATTCTTATTTATTTGACTGGGGACTCTCTCCAGCAACTCCAAACAAAACAAACAAATTCTAATGTGCTACAAGAACTAGGCAAACTGTATTCACACGTCTAAACACAGTGTTCAATTATCCTTTCAGCAGGTAAGTGCTCCCTCTCTCACGACACTCTCCTCAAGGAATGAAGCACCCTTTAAATAGGCCTGCCACTTGGGCTAAATTGGTCCAATCGGCCAATTTGGACCCAACCATTGACGTGAGGGAGTCCTTCCCACATTAGTCCTATAGATCACATAATAATTATATTAATATATACATAAGCCCACCACCGTGTTAACTAATGCACCTAAAACCATAGATTATACTATGTACACACACCATACATATTATTGACATACATACAGTACATACGTAACACACTTCACATCCAATACCCCTCATGCCATCATGAAAGTAATAAGGGCAGGTGGCTAGTGAAATGCCTAACTAGGCATGTATGAGTGTGTCCAAGGTCTCTCTCCCGCTCTTGCGGGGCAATGTGTGTCAGGCACAATTCCACTGCAAATGGTGAGAAGGGGGTGGATTTCACCTTCTCACACTTGTGAAACACAGCTGTGTATAACTACAATGAATGTAGTCAAGTAATATTTCAGTAATGTAACGGAACATTTTGCTTTGCGTTTATTTTGTTGTTGTCTGTCCATGGCTGCAAGTTTTGGTTCCATGGCGTTCCATAGTGTAAATGCATCAGGAACTCTAGCCCTAGTGCTTGTAACCCACGGGAACGTTCCTAGGCTGAAGGCCCACAGTGTGTGCACGGGGCTGTTAAGTTACATAACATTTAACCACTAGAGCAGGTAAATGCTCAACGAGTGTTTGGTGAGTTTAGGTAAGATAATTCAAAATAGAAGCTGCTTCTTCTTCTTTTTTGTTTTTACAAGATTTTATATACGTATATGTCGAGTTTTAGCACCCTTGTCGGGCTTTATATCTATTGATTTGAGTATTTTACTGAATTATGAAAGTCGATTATTTCCAGTTGTCAGTGCTGCACCCTGGAAGAATGAATCAAGATTTCCATCAGTTATCTCCACATAAAGCCTCAAAAGAACTACATAGGAGGCAGCAAATAGGCTGCCAGGGTGGGTAAACATCATCAAAGGCAGAACAGAAACATAGATTTGATAACTTTCCTGTATGAGATAAAAGTATTTATTGGGTTAGTTTAAAAATGTTGTTTGGGTATAGATATGTAATGACAAGGTCAGTGGTTGTGACTTAATTCAGGATTCTGAGATGTTGCCATTATGGGGATTTTGTAAATGTACAAAAAGTACATAAATGTAAATATGTTCCTAAGTGTGTGCACCAGGTGCATCTCGTCTTGGCTGTGAATAGAGCATTGCCAGGGGTGGAAGGCTGTGGGAGGAAGCACAAGCAGGCCCTTTGGAGAAACATTGAACAGATGGTCTCAGTGCGATGTGTGGCATCCAACAGGGGGGAAAATCAATGCTCATAACTTCAAAACAAAAAAGAAATTAATTATATAAGATCATATGATTGCTCTTCGTCAGTGCCACAGTCTAATTAATAAGTGTTTTGTTTGTGGTTTGATTCTTTTTTTTTTTTTTCATTCACCCCGTCAACAAGTATTTTTTTTAAGGCAGGAAGTAATACTACAGTTAAAGCTTACTAGACTTTCTTTTTCTCTGCTTTTTTCTCTTGCTGCAGCAGCAGCTGTTTCTGCAATACAATTTCTGCACTGGCTAAGTCTTCAAACTAGTCAAGTGACATTAAGATATGCATTTGATACTAGGTGTCAAAGGTCAGCCAATATATGAATTTATGAATCTAATTTATTGTGTGCATCCAAGAGAAGTGATCCAAACACCACATATGCTCAAGAACACATAGCTGTTACAGGAGCTTTTCATGTTTCCACACAATGACAACATAAATATACCTATCCCTTTCAAAAGTGAGTTCTATAAAACCGTGTTTACAAGTGTGATTTTGCATCTCATTCTAGACTTATACAGTCTGCCACTTGAAAGGTGCTCCCACTCCATTACTTCATCCTTAAATAGAACCCTACTGTCTACTGTATCTGCATCCCACCTCAGGCCTGTGTTTAAGTTTATTTATTTTATAAAGGGACAGTGTACATAGACATATTCACATATTCAACAAGTATATGACCATGCAGTTACACAGGTTAAGTAATCTTCTTTCACGTGAACATTGCTAACTATTGTCACAAGAAATTGTGGAGATAAAAATTGTGGAGATTTTCTCAATATGTTAATAATCATATTGCCCTTTTCACATAGTACATTCCTAAACCTAAGCCAGAGTGTAGTTCAGTTTTACACCACTGTCATCAATAGAGACCCCCTAATTGACAGTGATACACGTGTATTTGCTGACAAGCTGAAGGATATGGAGCCGGCAAAAACAATGCCAAAAGCCAAAAAAGTATGTCGACTGACAACGTAGAGTAGGCTAATGTTACAAGATTTTACACAAATAGGACTCTAAATACTTGTATTTGTTCTGACAACTGAGATGAACATTGTCACAACCGAAATAATGACAAATGAAGTTTGAATGTGGAGTGTGTGTAATTAAATAAAATGTTGTTGGCGCCATGATGAGAGAGGAATTTATTTAGATGCTAGCCTGAGCCGGGACTGAGTTAGATGAGTTTGGGCATTTGAAAAAACTACAAATCTCCATGAGACAGGAATGATACACATAGGGGTTACAGCCTACGTTGGATTCTTTCATAAATTACATTGGCAGGGATGTTGATGAAAAACTAGCGAGTCAACAACTTTCCTAACACAGCTAAACATCAAGCAAGCGCAACCAAGACAGCTAATAAATGATTACTGACTAGTCCAACAGAAAGAAGGCTAGCTCGGCATCTGACTTGTATCTTTTATGTGTCTTTTATCTCTCCCCAACGAGAAAAAGACTCTCCCCAACGACCGAAAAAGTTCGGTCTCTTGCTCGGTTACTCTTTTTTTCTCTTCCTTGCTTCCTCTGACACCGTCTTCCTCGGTTCCATAATGTCCATGCAGTGACTGTTGTGCTAGCTTCTTATAGTTAGCAGAAGTGTGTAGTTGTTGTGTGAAGTGGAAGTTTACTAATGATCAACATCAATGAAAGAAATAACGTTTACACATGGTAAAACAATTAACTGAACATTTGGCAATGTGTTGTTGAACATTTGTATATAAAATGTTGAACATTAGAAATGAACATTGAACATTACAATTTGTTGAATATTTGTACATACATTGTTGAATATTTGTATCAGTTTTAGCTAACAATTTTTCTATTTTGGATATTCTATTACTAAACATGCAAAAGGTGCACTGTGTATGTGTAAGACATTGGTACACAGGGGAAACTGGAGAACTACTGTATTTGTGTGTTCATATATTCAGTCTGTTTTCTATTACAAATTGCTCTATGAAGTGCATTGCAATACTGTAATTGCAAAAGGTTTTAGCCTAACAAACACTAAGAGTAGTGTGTATTTAGTAATTGAAAAAGTCTAACCGTATGAATGAGTTTTGAATGCAGTGTTTCATTTTGCAGGATATATGGGGTGTTTTACATTTTGTGTGCAGAGTTTTAAAAATAAGAGACCTACTTTCAGAAAACACGTGGAACCAGTCGCACATTTGTGCGTGAACACAGTTTCTGAAAGGAATGATGTGGTGTGGAGTGATTTGAGTGTGGAGAGTGGTATGTTGTTCATGTGAACCGAGCAGAGTTGATACATGTGATGTGACAGGATCGGGGTACTGTGGGGTGGGCAGTCCATGTTGCACTGGATGTTACAGATTGGAGGGAAAAGTGTCCTCCCACCTCCACACGGTACCCCAATAGAAAGCCTCTCCTGCAGTATGTCAGAAGACATTAGTCCCCAAGATGCCCAGTGTGGACTTGTTGAATAATTCAGCTCACCCGACCTTTCCACTTGAAAGAGCCCATCTCAAAATGTCACCTTGAAGTTTTTACTGGCTGATTCAGGGGCTAACACTCCCATTGTTTAAGCCTGCTGCACAACACCATGCCACACCATATTCACATCTTACAGGGCACACCTCTGACCTTCACTTAATACATTGCTGAATACATGTGCTCGAGGCAACTAAGTGCCTTTTCTAGACTGGTTCTGTGTCCCAGTGACTAAATCAATGGAGATCCATTGAGGAATTGTCAGGGTCTCCACAGGAATAGTTCTGCTGGTGATGTACTAATTCATTCTTTTTTGTTTGTTGCACAGTATTTTTGTTGCAATAGCATTTGTATGGTAAGTACAGTACTACTTATATACAATACATTCTAGATTTATCTACTTTTAAAAACTAATCTTAGCCCAAGAGCTGTCACAGAATTCACTTTGCTGACACAGTTTTTCTTTGGCATATTATGATGATGCATTTTTCCAGACTGAAAGAAAATTGCTTCAACACTGGCCGGAGATTTATGCAATCAATTATTTCATGTTTGTTTTGTATTTGACTCCTTCGCATGCACTCTAACGTGTTGCAAAAACAATGGGTCAGTGGGATTCAAAAGATTTGACTGTCAGCATCAAGTCTGGCTCACATTGTTTCTTAAATTTTTTTTACAATTCCTTACACATTTTCTGAAAATAGGTATCAGTTTTTCAAAGACTTTTTCAATAACTAACTACACACTAGCGTGATAAATCGAAAACACTCATATGCATTTTGCATTACGGGGTTACAGTGCAAACTATTGTGTGAAAAAAGGTGTTTCTGGACTGAAACATTCCTGTATACTCCTGTATAAACCAGGGATAGTTGGAGGTATCTGATGTTATGTGCTGTCCTGATAGGCAGACATACTCTTGGATACGTACCATGTTTGGGGCCCTGCCGAGAGATACTAGTTACCATGATGAATAATCATTTCACACCTTGGGCCAGCATGTATCCTTCAATTGGTCAAAAGTCTTACCTTGGATTTGGTTGCACTATGACTTGTCCCTCCTCTAAAATCTATTAAGATATAATTTGACATTGTTTATTATTATTATTATGACACAATGTAATAGAACTTAAAGGCTTTTAGTGAGCACGTTGAACTGTGTAGGAGGGCCTTTACGGATCCCGTATGTGGCAGGTGTTGGGGCTGACGCCAGCCAGTTGTGCACTGTTGTTGTATCCTGCCACCCTTGCTATCTTTGTATAACTAAAATGTTCATGCACCATGCCAGCCAACCATAACTAAACATAACTCGTCAAAACTGAACATAAACAAAACTTTACTGATAAAGTGGAGATATTACCTACTGTTAATTGCTTATCTAAATGTATCTCTGTATCAAATACATTTTTCTCTCTCTGGGGAAAAGAAAAATCACTAAAACTATAAAATGGGGGGAAAAGTCCAATAATTACTAGGGAGAGTATCATAATGCTTTAATAGTAGGTCTTGAGAGAGAGCATTTTTTTGGTTTATTTCTAAATGCAACCCAGTCTAGTATACAAGATACACAGATCTATACCCATTTAGAAAGCTCCAGAATTTCCGTACACCCACATCAAAATGTGCAAAGATACACATCAACTTAGTTTTTGACAGAATTTTCACATGAGCTATTTGTTTTTACAAACATTGGATTGGGACAGCCATCTCCCTCCCCAATCACCCAACCTCATTCACCTGAGCCGCTAGAGTGTCTGCATGTGTAACCACAGCTGCTGTACTGAAGATATTAAAGTAAAAGTAATATTTAGATATTTAGAAATTTTAGATATTAAAAAAAGTTAAACTCGGCAAGAACAACTTTCTTCGAATTAATGAAATCCCAATTTTGGCATTTGCAGACTGGCTCCTGAGGGAGCAGAAAAAGAAGCCTACCGATAACAATACAACTGAATTAAAAGAAATCTGGTGAGCCAATATGTGTTACTCTGACAGCAGGAGAGGAGTTAAAACAACTATTCACTATGTCTTCACATAACAATGAAATATGGCTTAAACCATTACATCTTAAAGCCGTATTCCTCAATTCTTGGAGCTAGAGGCTATATGTTAAATCGGTTTTGTCAATACAGCGGCCACTTTTGACACTTATTGGTATCAGCCTCCTCACCCTATTGAGGAAATGTAATGAAATTTGGCGTGCATCCAAAGAATGTCCCAAACTATAAGCATACCAAAACTTTACCAAAACTCTACCAAAACATGAACGAACTCAGGCCTCCCAGCTCCCGGGAAGATTCAAAAACTGGGAAACCTCAGTAACGAAACAAAATGGAAACGAAATGTGCCAAACTCAAAATAAATTAAAAATAGGAGAAGGGGAAATCCACACAAATGGTCCAAAGCGTAGGTACAGGTAGTTTCCACAACAATTCTCCGAACAGTCTGGCGTTCTTCCACGTGGCTCCATCGGCCTTGCTCCAGGGCCTCATATATCTAGCCCAACAGGTAACAGAAAAGCAAGCTGGTGCCCCCTTGTGGATGAGGTGTCGTTGTGGAAGTGTACTGTAACTACAGTGCATATTGGTTTCAGGCAAAACACCCTAACACTGTTGCTAAGATACTGAAATGTGTCAGTTACAGCGCCCCCCTTGGACAGAATTTTGCCCCTCTACAGAAAATGTGGTAGCAAGGCAATGAGACAAATTTCTTAAAATCGACCCATGATTGATTTTGAGGAGAATTGATCTAGACCATTTTTATTATGTTTTCCAAGCCTATGTGTTTTTGTATGCTCCATTTGAAGAGCCCATCTTAATTTCATTGCAGAGCAGTGCAATGTCAATAAAGGCTTTAAATCTATTATACTACACACCATTCATTATTATATAAATGTATTATACGGCTCTTCAGAATGTTCTAAAAAGTTCAGTGATTTGAACGGGCCACCCCAACGTTCGCAGGTCTGATATTTCTAGGGTAGGGCTGCGAAAAACGAATGGCCGCTGTCATTGGCAACGGGTTTTGTGTTTCTAATTCACTTCTTTCATATCATTCCACAAGTAGCCCGGTCATTTAACGTAATGGAAAGTCTGAAACTTTAAAGTTCTATTTGCGTTTTTATAGAGGTGTTTTGGAAGAATGCCTTCTATCATTTTAGCAAGTAACCGTATAATAAACGGGATAATATATAGTCCGGCGAACATTATCGTTTTACTGCTGCCCGTCGGGGTCCTGTTCGTCCCGTCGGGATTTATTTTTTCGATAATGACCACCGGACTATACATTATCCCTTACGTATTGCACTTTACACTCTTGTAAAATAGACCATGCATCACCTAACAGGGAACAGGGAAGATCATATAATTCTTGGGTTAATTAAGGGATAATCTTGAGAATTTAAACATGCTCCCCATGAATGCAACAAGCTAGTTGGAAGTCCTTGGGCATGATGGTGACTCTCTAGGCATGGACTCTCTAGGCAAGTGTCCTTGAACAGAAAAATGAGGTTAGTCTCGCTGGCCTCCTGAAGAGCCATAACAGCAGATCTCTGGAAGCACAAATCAGTCTTGAAGTGTTGAGCGATCTCTCTGACCAAACATTGGAAAAACAGCCTGCGGATCAGCAGCTCGGTGGACTTCTGGTAGTGGCGGATCTCTCTCGAAACTATGGTAGCAGTTTCGAGGTTGTGAGCGATCCTTCTGTCCAGACACTGAAAGCATCAAGCTATCCGACACTTTTTTCTATTCGTGCAAATGTCCTTGTTCACACCCTTGGCATGTTATATACACCACTTCAGTTTTATAATACACGACCACACCTGAAAGATACATACACAAAGAATGAACAAAATCTATCAGCTCAATTTTGAGAAATCTTAGTTGAGTTCGACTCAGGCCATAGGTGCCGACATTTTGCTCCCTATCTCGTACTACTTTGCCTCTGAAAGACGTGGTGCTTCATTACAAATGATAGGATACTCTTGCTCAGTCGTGTGTGAAGGTGAGTCTTTGTTTGAATAATTGCTGTCAATATGAAACTGTGCTTGGTGTTTAAACACCAAGTAAGATGTGTACGATTGTATTTTAAGATCCTAGACATGGTATTGTGGTTAACTGAAGTGGATTATGGTGATCACTACACTTCATATGTACATTGAAAATGTTATGTTCTCATGGCAACTCATTCAAATGTTTTACTTTCTCTGAATCTCCTAGATCTCAACCACTGTGCAGAGTGGCATGACTACCACCTTTTCTATTGAGAACCTGCTAAGAATATTTGATTTTCCACTGGCTAGAGAACCACGTCATTACATCACTGTCTATCTGTATTGGTCTCCACTTTTCAACAACGTTAGCGCCAAAAACAACAACAGTGACGGACTACATTGTCTCTTTAGAAGTGTTGCTCCCTGATTTGCTAGCTGTTGGTCAGGTAACGTTACCAAAGCAAGCATAGCATGTTACAAACAGCAAACGTAACATCACTGTTATGAACGTAACACTGATGTTAGAAATGAGTAACTATGCTTGCTTGGTTAACATTGCTACCTTGCTGGCCAGTGACGGCATTGCAGGGGGTTCACGACATGAGCCTATGTTGATCAGTTCACCATTGAATTTGTTTATTTATATAAATTCGCTTTGATATTTCAACACATTTCCAGATTACTCTTGTATATCGTGAAAAATATCGAAGAAATGACACTGACAAGTGCTACAGGCGGAATTTGCGCACGAGGGGAGGGGGTGTGGCGCCGGTGGTTAGTGATCTACCCTGATAACTGCACGTATGTAAGTGTTATAGGCAGAATATCTGTGCAGGGGGAGGGGGCGTGGCGGCGGCTAGCGATGTACCCTGATAATTTCACATATTTAAGTGTTATAGGCAGAATATCTGTGCAGGGGGAGGGGGCGTGGCGGCGGCAGGCGGCTACAAACATGCACACGCATGCAGGCACATCAGTGGGCCGCAAATTACTTTCTAGTCAGAATGGTGGTCCCTGGGACAAAACCAGTTGAAAACCCCTGGATTAGGCAATCACTCGGTTCTAGACAAGCAATGTGTTGGTTCTGCTCTCAGAAGAGTTTTCATGTTGTTTTGGTGTCGAATCATGAAGAACTCATTCGAGTTAGCACCCGATTCTGTTGTTTTGTTGTTTTGGTGTTTAATCATGAAGAACTCATTCGAGTTAGCACCTGATTCTGTTGTTTTGGTGTTGAATCATGAAGAACTCATTCGAGTTAGCACATGATTCCATTCCCCTTGTAATTCCTGCCCCCCTTATGCAGAGACGTTATAAGGGAGGAGACAAATCACTGATGGGCAGGGGCGGACTGGGGGAAAAAAGTGGCCCGGGAGTTACTGTCAGACCGGCCCACTCAATACACGGCGCGCGGCCCACTCAGTACACGGCGCGCTGCCCACTCAATACACGGCGCGTTGCCCATTCAATGCATCGCACGTATCGACCAGTCAGTGGCCTACTAGGAAAAATACCCATACATTTAACATTATTTTGGATGATTACAAAGAAATTACATCATATATGTTTTTTTTTTAATAACATTTGGATCCACCAATTTGCCTGGGTGGACACATGGAATAAAATGATACTGGCTATTGTAACACTCCAAGGTTGGTATAGTTTGCTAGATGAATAGGCTTAACTCTGGGCTAGTATCAGATGGTTATACGTATAACTACAGAACATTAAGGAATGAATATCCACACAATAAAGAAACTGGAATCAGAGGGTAGAATTAGTATGAACTATATTGTAGAAATGAACAGAATAGAACATACGATGGGGTGTGAACATCAGTGGTATCAGTAGTGTTGCATGCGGGTGTGTGATTGTGTGTGTGTGTGTGTAGGGGTGTTGAAGATGCATAACAAAACAATAAGTTAAGTAACAGAACCTAAACTAACTCTGCTGGCCCGGGTGCATTATAGTCACATGATAATAAAAAACAATATCAGTATACTCATGTGTTATTATGACCTCACTATCTAATCTAGATAACATATTAACATTGTTTATAATGTTAGTGTTGTGTGTAACACGGTGATTTTAGCATAACAAGCTAGATGGTTAACTTATTTTACATAAGTTATTAAAAATTATAAGATTGCCCTCTTTACAACTACCACCATGGATAGCTTGCTCATCGATTGTAAACAAGTGACAGCTAACATGTTAAAGCAGATCATCTCGATGATGACAACAGCGCCAGCTTGCTTATTTTACCAGATCATAACGGTCTCAATTTTGGACATTTATCTACCTAACGTTAGCTAGGCTAGTTGGTAGAGAACGTTACCTCATCTGTGAAAAGCAAGCTAACATTGGCCAAGTCAACGCCACAACTTACCTTGTATCACTGTCACTGTCACGCGAAATAACAGTCGTAAATGGCCCAGAGTTTTCTTAAATGCAATTCCTCAAAACTACCAGATGCCCCACGGGCTGCTCCGTGTTAGAAGGGCTGACGGCACACGTCACTATGGTTGCGTGCCCTGGCGGGGCGTGTATGCAAATCCAGGTGCGTTTAATTTAAGAATCCTCATCCTCAATCTGCACAGCTGAAAACACTTCGGCTGTGTAAGAACCCATTTTCAGGTGTTCATTAATAAGGTGGAAATCGTTTCCTACGTTGAATTTCTGAAGTCCGTAAGAACACATTTCAGAAGACACTTCAGAACATTTTCGAAAAATAGGCACCATGAGTGTGAATACAGATCGCGAGGAGGAGTATAAAAATCAGTCAGTGATTCAAATGTTTATAGTTAATAGAGGAAATTCTACGTGTTCTGAGTAGTATTGAAAATAGGTGGAGGTGCCGACGGTGCAAGTGAGGAGGGCCGGTTGGTGTTAGAAGAGGCCTGGTATTTTGGACCATCCCAACCTCTTCGGCCCACCGGGGATTCCCCCGGTTTCCCCGATGGCCAGTCCGCCCCTGCTGATGGGGAAATCAGTAGGGAAATGCAAAACATGGCGGATATTTACATTTACATTTAGCAGACGCTTTTGTCCAAAGCGACGTACAAGGGAGAGAACAGTCAAGCTACGAGCAATAGAACCTGGTGTAACAATAAATACTACTTTACATAAGAAATATAAA
This sequence comes from Clupea harengus, assembly GCF_900700415.2. Classification (NCBI taxonomy): domain Eukaryota; kingdom Metazoa; phylum Chordata; class Actinopteri; order Clupeiformes; family Clupeidae; genus Clupea; species Clupea harengus. The sequence goes on along the minus strand of NC_045162.1, from coordinate 29,441,791 downwards.
AAACGAAATAGAAAAGGATATACAACTGGAAGTCCTACCCTGTGTTATAAATAGCCAATCACATTGTTGGAAACATGTATATTCTGTTTATATCCACCGTTAACCTAGCAGTAGGCGTGCCTTGAAATTTCATATATGCACATTGAGCAAGTCACAATGACATTAAGACACGCAGAATAGTAGTAGACACGCAGGTATCTGAGCAGTTGGAGAAAATATTTTTGTCAACAAACAAAGACATTTACAGGTTATATTGTCTTGACTAATGTCATAACAAAGACATCCCAAACGATGTCAATTTGACATTAAAAATGACATGATTTACCGAATGACACCATCCATAAAGACTCCTTCATGTTCATGACAGGTGTCATATAATGGTTATGACGGTGTAATGTCAGAGACTGAGCTCGCCTCACAACCAGGCAGTCACTTAATATTTGTTCAGAGCTCTAGCGGCAGGTCCAGCCAACCAGACCTTGTGGCTCAGGCAGCAGCCATAGGTATGAGTGCAGAGTGTACTGACTGCAGTTCAAATGGACTTCTGGAAGGGCATCATGATTGATATGATGTCCGATGAGGAGGACAGTGCCTTTGAGGGAGTGTCTGGGTGGATTGTGCAACATCCATCCTTTTTACAGCCCTGGAGCTCACCGACTTGTGTGCCACACTGCAGGCAAGACTGGATGCTAATCCGAAATAAACAGCTACACACAGTAGATTTCTGCACACTGGCCCTCATTCATACAGAATGCTACCAAATACATGTGACTCTGAGGCAGCAAAAAGACATTTCATTTGAGCATCTGATGCCATAGGCTAACTTTTGTTCCAGTGGCCAGACACAATTACTTTGAAAGTTACTAATAACTAATTACTTTAATAATAATACTAATTATACACAAAATGTATTATTATGTTTCATTACTTCATAATAATACATATAATAGCAATAACTTTATTTTATATTTTAATTATTACATTTTTTGGGGGCAATTTCCCTTATCTTCCCTTCAATTTGCTGAAACATTCTCAATTAAACAACATATAACATGCATAATATTATTTACCTGTTGCTTTGTCCATGTGGCTTATGCCATGAAGAGAAGAGCACAAGGCCACTCCAGTCCCGTGTATGTAAGCGAATACAATTAGGTGCAATTAGGCAGAGCAATGGGAATGCACCAGTGACCAGATTGGTGGGAATAAAAGTTGGTGAAAGAATATCATGTGAGTATAAAATAATGTCACACCAACTCTTTCAGAAGAACTAACATTTTAATGTGCTTATGGTTTATAGACCTTTACACACCTTTGACTGAAACCCCACCAATTATTTTTCCAGGGATTTACCCAACATTTTAATTTATATTTAAAAACTCTTTTCGGATGGTAAGATCCTTGCAGAGAACATTTAAACTTCTCCTTCCTCAAGGCAGCCTGTAACAGCACATTTCCTCTTTCTCCCTGACATTTGTTGTTTCCACATACTGATTAGAATAACTTGCGGCATAACTATGTAGCAAGCCCCATCTTTACCCACCTTTACCCATGTTTCTATGGATGCTGATACGATTATAATATGGGTGGTACCTTAAGAAAACGAGTTTGGATACTTTCATATTAAAACACTTTTGTAATTGGCCCATTCTGTCCACCTACTTTCTGTTTGTGAGCGTGGCAGACTGGGAAGGTAACAGTCCACTTTGGCCCAGTATGTCTGTATGATATATCATCTTGTTTCAAAAACAGCGAGGAAGAACAGTTTTCCATGATATGACACCTTAAAGGACTTGCCCTTCAAAATTCATGACATACCATTTCCAAAGGAGGACATAGGTTGTGATGTTGATGAGTTGCTGTGACAAGATCCAAATAGGCGGCAGGGTACGGCAGGGGCGGGGAGCCCATTTGGTTGTAGGGGTGGACAATACACGGTAACAGTTCAGAGAGTAATTCCTGGGGGGGGACAGGCGACGAAATTTTGCCATCTTTTTCACATGCAGATGACCCCGCCCCCTCCCCCCGCGACGAAATTTTGCCATTTTTTTCACATGCAGATGACCCCGCCCCCTCCCGAACGAAGTTCACATGCAGGGATGTAATAACTCCTTTTTAAAATACACAGAGGACCAGAAATGTCCGGCAAGGCAAAATGTCCGGCAAATTTTGGAATCCCTTTCTTTAGGTCTCGAAAAGAGGACATGTCCGGGTAGAATTGTATTTACAATGACTGTTGTGGGGGACAACTTTATGGTAGGGGGGGACACTTCCACCCCGGGATCTCCGCCTATGGGGTACGGTATCTTTTTTTGTATCATATTCAATTTAGTTTAATTTTCTTAATTCTATAAAGTATTGTGTCTGATGTATTTCCATACTGAACACTTTGAAATGCTGTTTTGGTAATGCCCTCTATGAAGTGTTCTTTACTGTTACTCTATTCTATTTATGTGTTGATTAAATATATCTCAGTTTACTTTATAGCAAACTAGTTTGTAGTACGCCGTTTTGTAAGGACCTAACTTAGCACATTCTGCGTGATTGCACCATACATTGTGATGCTACCACCGTGTTGGCCCAGGACATTGAAAATAGTTCTTTGGGTCAATGAAGTTTCTCCCTTTCTTCTGACTTTTTTTCAGCCTCATCTGTGAAGATAAATTCATGCAGGATTGCATCAGAATCCATTTGCAAAACAACATTGCACAGTTCAATATTGGCTTACTATCAATGAACATGTAAACAGGTTCTGTGTGCGGTACATAATACTGAAGTGTACATTACTTACTGCCACATATTCATGCTTCAAGTTTTTTTCCTCTTGTAGAATTTCGGTAGAGTTGTTTGTTTGTTAAGGATTCACCCTTATGTTGATAGAGAGATCTAATTAAGAATAAGATCACCATTATAAAGGGTTCGTGAATGGTTTATAATGAGGTTGTTAATTAGGTTGTGAACATTTGTAGAAATCATTAATACGCTGTTTAAACACATTAGATAAAAATGGCAACAGTGATATCAGATATTTACTACTAGCATTATTAGCATTTAACCAAAATTTTATTTGGCCAAATACCACATTACCAGATTCATACACTAAGGCCTTGGCATACCACATTACCAGATTCATACACTAAGGCCTTGGCATACCACATTACCAGATTCATACACTAAGGCCTTGGCAATAATGTTTAACTTGACATTTTCTCTGCCCTTCATTATTGCCATGGGTGTTGACATGACATATGCCATCAGGTTGTTATGCTCACTGGAAATTAAAGTGGTATACTATAATGAAATTAAAGTGGCATACTGATATGAAATTAAAGCGGTATACTGATATGAAATTAAAGCGGTATGCTGTAATGCTTCATGTTGGTCGGTATCTTCTTTAGGACAGCATTCCAAGTGTGGCACAGCCGGTAACCTTCCATTACTTGGTGTACTGCTCACCCATTCTTGGTCCCACTTTCAGATATCTGTGGCCAGCCTAAACCATCCTTGGTATCTTTTGTTAATGACCATTTATTTATAAGTTACAAACCTTAATAACTACCTAAAGGGAGCCTTACTGTAAAGTGTGAAACACATCACCATCTACTGATGAACTACTAACATATATAACTGCCTAAAGGGAGCCTTACAGTAAATCCATCAAATTAGTCTATCTGACTTTTGGGAAAAAACGGGATTGAAAATCCAGAATCAAATAACCACCATTCTAAGATGATTCAATAATATTTTCATAAATTATACTATATTAGTTTGCCCCGAATCATATTATCTTATAATATTTGGTGCAAAAAAGAGACCTCACATTTTTGTTGACTCTTGTGTGACAATGAGTGAACCATTTATTAGTAGTGGGTGGAGTTTCCAACCAACCTGGCAATTTTGGAGTTTCAGTTTTTTAGCGGAGAAGAAAAATAATACTAATAATAATAATAATCAGAACAAAAAAAAGAGGGGTTCCTTCAGCTTCACCCTCCATCAGGAGAGGAAGCGTTCCTTTTAGCTGAAAAGACACCTGCACGTTGGTGTAGCTCAGAGTTTCTAAAGGTGTGGAGCGATTTTTTTTTTTAGCCCTGATCTATGGCAATGCTTTCCTTTATAGACAATATATTTTGATTACGTATTAATTGCAGCGGGACAATTAAAAAAAAACTTTAGTTTAGTTTAGTTAGGGCTGTGTATTGTTCTCAGAGACAGAAAGTAGAGAAAAGTCAACCTAATCTATTGGAACAATGCAAACCTAGAGTCCTCTTAAAGCAACATTATGTAACAATTTTATCTTAAAATAACAGCTTCAAAATCATTTTGGTGGTACACTCACTTGTAACATTGAGAATGGTGTCTGTGCCACTGTCACAGCATGCCTGGTACGCTTGGTATTGCACTATATAACTTTTGGGGACAGGATGTGACACCTCTTGCGAGAACTACACAATGCTTTATGGCTTTATCTGCTAGCTATAAGAAGATGCTAGGACGGTATTCTCTGTATGGACATCAGGGCAGAGGTGACAAAGAAACCAAGGAAAAAGTTGTCTGAGGAAGCCAGGAAGAGAAAAAGAGGGAGTAACTGAGCAAGAAACCGATGCAAGTCAGATGTTGAACTGGACTTCTTCTGTTGGACTAATCAGAAATAACTTATTAGCTGTCTTGCTATGTCATGTGTTGCACTTGCTTGATGTTTGGCTGTGTTAGGAAAGTTGTCGAATTGCTAATTTTTCATCATAAACATCCCTGCCAGAGTTGTTTATGAAAGAATGCAACATAAGCTGTAAGCTTATCGGTGTCATCCTTGTCTCACAGAGATTTGTAATTTTTCCAGATGCCCAAAGTCATCAACCTCAGTCCTGTCTCAGGCTAGCAAATTCATCTTATGCCGTAAAAATTGATCAGTCTTCGTTAATCTCACGCCAAATAAGCCTTGGAAGTTTGTAACCTTGAAAACCTAACTCAGCTAGCTTGTAATAAATGACACTGTCCAGTGTATACACACTATGTGCCTTTATCATGTCACCAACAACACATTCAAACGCTCAGAAAACAATGTATATAGGCTAAAACTAAAATCTGTCTATTTTTTTGTATTCTTTTGGTTATATTTGGGTTCATCTCCAATATCACAATAAATAAAAGTATGCAGCGTAATATTTGTGTCAAATCTTGTAATATTACTATTACCTTGTCAGTCATTATGCTTCTTTGGCTCAGACACCTCGCAAATCCCCTCAGAGGAATTTTTCAGTTACAATAACAGGGTTTTTACATTGCACAGTGTCTATTCCTCTGTAACTTAAAAAAAATCTAAGCAAAAAAAAGTCAAACAAACAATGTTACAAAGCTAGGATATGGTAGCTCACCAAACTGTGTGTCTGTTGGTGTGATTTCACAGAAATAAACATCCATCTCAGCAACTGTTGTCCACGGGTCACATATATTAAAACACAATGCAGAAGTTACACCGGTTACATTGGTGTATCCTACATCCTAGTATGTACAAATACGACCATCTTTGGAGTTTGGTCCGCCATCTTTTTTTTTAATTGCTTTGCGACACCCACCAACCGAAAGAAGAACTATAAATGTTCACGAGTCCATCAAAGCAACTGCGTGACCACACAGTAACTCAGTTGTAGAAGCATAACGGCACCTTTAGAGCCTGAGCTCACTCTATTTCTGTAAACTCCGGCGACAGGTTAGGTTAGATGGTGTAAGAATCTGAATGTTTGCCTGCATTAATATTGACATTAATATACAGATCAAGCCATGATTGGTTTGGATGAAGTGTTTTGATGTGATGTCAGTTTTGGTATAAGGACCTTACACTTCTTCAAACTAATTGGAGATGAGCTGCTCTGTGTTTCAGACACTAGTGGACGAACACTTTGTAAATCTATTCTCTCCCTCAGTGCGCACACTTGAAATAATAAAGCCTTGTCTTCAGACTGATCCCCATCACTGACTGAGTCTCTTTCTTTGTGGTACCATTTCGTTTACCATTTTTGATTGGATTCTTGTGTTCTTTATTTATCAAATTCCTTTTCTGTGATGAAGCTACTTTTCTATCTCTCAATGAACAAAGATTGATGTATTGATCTTGTGACATATACTATATAACATGTTAAGTTTTTGGTGCAATTCTTTACAGTTTACATTTTTGGGTAAAATAAATACTATAACATTCCACTAAAGATTAAACAAACAGATTCAACTTTAGTACTAGGAACAGACAAAGTTGGTACATTGTACAGATTTTTTATGCCATGCTATTAAGTACACCCAATTAAAATCAATTTATTTCTTCAACATAGCAAAACCCATACATTGTAAGGCAATGAGTACTCCGTTCTTTTTAAGTTAAATGACCACATCTGCTCTTACAGGATGATTTGTCAAGCCATAAATCAAAGGTTTGAGTAGAAGTACATGATATTTCCTATGTTTTGAATCATACAGGATTTAAAACTGAGATTGTGCCAAAAATGTATCTCAGTATTTTACATTTATAGTAGAATTGATTTTACACAATAATATTCATGGGGCGGCATAGTGATATTACATTGTTTGATAATAAAACTATAATGAAACCTTTTCTAATATTCTTCCTCAATATTTACATGTTGCAGTCAGGAACTATAAACTTGTATATGTAGCATGTCCCATTTGGGGCATATGCCATACTAACTTCCAGATTATATTTACGTTTACATTTAGTCATTTAGCAGACGCTTTTGTCCAAAGCAACGTACAAGGGAGAGAGAACAGTCAAGCTAAGAGCAATAAAAACCTGGTGTAACAATAAATACTACTTTACATAAGAAATAGAAAAACGACATAGAAAGAAAAAGAAGTGCAGGAATGTAACTGATGAAGTGCAAGTTAAGCACTAGTCAATGTGCCAGTTAGGAAGGGAGGTGCTCTCTGATAGATTATAAACACAAATACAAATAATTTGTTCACAAATATATATACAGTATATATACAGTGGGGAAATAAGTATTTGACCCCCTGCCGATTTCGTTTGGCCACTTGCAAAGAAATGCGTGATCTATAATTGTAATGGTAGGTCTATTTTAACAGTGAGAAACAGAATATCAACAAAAACATCCAGAAAACTGCATTTTATAACAGTTATGAATTTATTTGCATTTGTTGCGGCACCAATTTTGTTGCTGCATTAGCAATTTATCAAAGCACTTAGAGACACTGTCATTTCATCACAGTAAAAGGGACAATGTTTCACAAGCTTCATGTTCTAAGACAAAATATTTCTTTAGTCTCAGTCTGCCTGCAATGAATAATATATTCAATTAGGTAACTTAAGTGTTCATTTCAAATGAAGACATGAGTTCCTTTGTGTACAATGTGTAGTTAAAAGTAGCATAAGTAATTGAGCACTTATATTTAACTATATTCTTATGTATAGTCATTTTTTAATAGTTCTCCTAGTTTCTAATAAGCGATGATGATTGCTTATTATATATCTTATATATTGATTATAATATAGCACATTGATGATGTTCAACTACAAATATGCAAAAACTAAAATTCTTAAAAACATTAAGGAATGCAGTGGCATTCCACACTTTTGCATTGCAAGTACCCTTCCAGGTTTGGAAAGAGATATATTTTGGTCAAATATTTGGCATAATTGTCTGCTGTAATTGAATGCACCATACATAAGGAGTAAGGGAGAGAAAAGCTCCAACAAGAACATAGAAATATGAGGACAACAGAATAAAGACAAACCATCCCATCCCACCCCTCCGCCGTCACTTCTGAGCATCTCAAAGGTATAGATTAGTGTGTAATTACATAGGAGATCATAGACAGGAGGAAGAAGTGTATTTTAACAAGTATGGCAGTCATCATCAGCAGACTGATTGCCTGTTCTTAATCCTAGACCTCATTATCACTTTTTTGGTCCAGCTCCAGCAGTAAATTAATCTATTTGTAAAAGTGTCAAATCTTCTCACCTTCCTACATGTAATCACCTAGGGTGCAAATAAAAAGAAAGGGAAGCCACCTCATCAACAGGATTCTCTCCCTTCATAATTGAAAAGCCAGTATTTCCATTTTGGTGCTAATTACACTGATCAAATATTTATGTGTTAGTTAAGGTCATCTCCATAACAAATGTACTGAAAATATATAACATGGCCAAAATGATAAAACTGTTTAGAAGTAGATGTCATCTTCCGTGGGACTGTGTGTTTGTAAATACAGTATATGAAGTATGAAGCGGTGTATGTTGTCACAAGGCAAGACAAAAGGGGAAAGCCAATATTACACTCTCTGAGACTCTCGGAGTGTCTTCATTTTTTCACTTTAAAGCAGTCCTCGATTCTGGAGAAAGGTTGTTGAGCTCAAAGAGCCTATCAAACTACCCCCTCCCTTTTGTGAACCCAAAACAACGTGTTGATTTACTGCTGATGTGATGTGAGCCCCTTTGTTTCCCAGTGCTCACTCAGGACTGTGGTTTTTCAGAGCACACACTGGATGGACAGCCAGAGGAGCGTGAGGAACATTTACTCCAATTCAACAAAGGTGTAATGGTTTATAATCAAAGACTATTTAATTACTTTACTTTATTTAAAGACCTTTAATTACTTGATATTGATACTTGTAAAATTTGTCAGATCTGGTAATATATATAATCCAGTTCCAAAGGTGCATTTAATGGAGTTTGCATTCTCTGTTGCTTATGAATTGGTAACATACTCTTTCGTACTGAGATGGACATCATGACCAACAAAATGGTTCAAACAGTTATCAGGCACTTTGGCCTAAATCAAACATAACCTGACCTCTCCACATTTAAATTCTGGCCTGGTAAAAAATCTTAAGATATAGTCTTATGTGTATGAACAAATGTGACTAGAACATTATCATGAGTGAAGATATCACAACACTAGATATGTTACAAAATATTAGTTTAAAAGGCAAGCACTAAAATATGTTACGCTATTAGAAACCCAATAAAATATACTTCTTCCATGATCAGATGATTATTGCATTCAAAATGTAGATGTACTGCCGCATGGCATTATAGGATAATTGCACTATATCACAGAGTAAAGGTAAGCCTGCATTTGTCACTTAACAGCCACTAAGGACTATGTTATATAACAGTAGCTGTCTCCCATTTCATGCAGAGGGTGGAATACAACTCTAGCACTAGGCTCTATACGATGATATCAGCTCAATGATCATGGTGTGCCTCATTATGTGACAGGATGTTCAATCAATCAAAAATATAGTCTAGACATTGTTAATGCTGTAAAGGACTGTTATAGCTTGATTTATCATGGAATATCTATAGGTGTGAAAACGCCAAAACATTACTCCTGTGGAACAGAGGATATACATGTACATCATGTTAGCTAATCTTAAATGTTCATGCTTATCTTAAATTATCAAATTATTAAATTATCATTAGAAAACTAAAATTAGAGAAGATATTGTGATTATGTTTGTGCAGCTGAAAACCATTGTCCTGTTTAAGGAAGGAATAAATATCGGACCCTCTTTGGATTTCGTGAGTATCTGGAGCATTTGTGGTTATGATCTGAAAATGTTCATCAGAATGCTTGATTTAGAGTGCTGATTATAAGCATGTTTGTCTTAGCTGGCCATGGTCCTACGATAACACGTGGCTGTGCAAAGATGGACCTCGCCATGTAGGCTCGTCTCTCTTGTTGAGGCTTAGGATAAATGAACGAATGCAGATCTCCAAGCCCTGCTCTGGCCTTGTGTCGGGAAACACGACGACTGTCCG